>NW_020954579.1:16374375-16477275 GCF_900497805.2 Vombatus ursinus
GTGTGTGTGTGTGTGTGTGTGTGTGTGTGTGTGTGTGTGTGTGTGTGCAGTTTCTTATGACTTCAACTTCTTACTCCATGAAGATTTGTTTGGCTTCACAGGGGCAGGTCCAAAGTTAAATGTAGTGGGAGATATTTCTGGTCCTTCATAGCTATAGCTGGCAGGAAACTCGGAGGGAACACCAATCCATTCTCCTGACCCTGGTGATAGCCTTCAGATTGCCCCTCTCTTTTAGTTCTGTTTGGTATCTTCATCTTTTGTTTCAGGAACCAGAGAATTTTATGGCAATTTGTCCAGATCCTAGGGTCACTTAATAATGAAAGAAAACAATTGCTTATCTCTAGCTTTAGAGAAAATTATGTGGGAGATGGTTCACAAATAGTTTAACCTGATGAAAGACTTGTTACGGACAAGACAAAAAAAAATAACTTTTTGGATTACAAAGAAATGTCTCTGAATTTGTTGCCAAAAATGAACATAACTCAGCCTGGAAAAGGAGCAGATAGTATTTACCAGCCCATAAATCTTTTTTTTTTTTTTTTTTTACTTTCCTGCCCTCTTTCCTATGAACTTTATAGGTAGTAAATGAAAACAAATGAATATCCTTTACTTCTTACCTTAATTCCTCTTAGAAAAGTAGATGACTAGTTGGAAGGCCAGCATATGTCTAGCATTTTCCCCACACTCGATAGGACCTAGAAAAAGTTAGAGCTAATAATTCTGAGGAAGGTGGCTCGTATTTTTGATGATTTGACTTAGGAGGTCTAGAGAGAAGTAAGGATGAGAGCATTATTCTAAGGTGTTGATTCAAGGAGGGGAAGCAGAGTGAGAAGTGTGGGAGAGAAAAGAGGCTCAACAAAAATATTTCAGCAAGAAAAAAATGATAAAAATCCACCTAGAGATGTGGTTTCTCAAGACTATTTAGTGAAGGAAAGGGAAGAAAAACCATCTCTCAGTTTTTGTCTCCAGTTTTTTTCATGCTTTGGTTCCATTTGAGGGTGAGAGTTCTAGAAAAAACGTGATTGTACATTCAAGAAAGAAGATGAGAACTGCCATGTCCTTATGGAGAAATTGTTGCAATGGTTGGCCTCCTTACTCAAAGTTATACCCCTACACCAGCTTCTTCCCCAAAGACTTTCCTATGGGGCCACTCCCATAGGATTGAAAAGATTAAGTAGTGGTGATAAGCTGCAGTGGGGATGAGAAAAAGGAAGATTCCAAGATTATAAGTTCCTTGAGAGTGATCATTCCTTGGGGGATGAAAAGTTGGGGGGGGTTAACTTAAAGGGAGTTCTACAATAATAATTTGTACTGCTTATACCTTTTAGTGGATGACCCCTGCCATCTACCTGGAGGCCCGAATTTATGGGGACTTGTTCAGATAACTCCCTTTAAAAGAGTTATCCTGGGGTAGCTAGGTGGCACAGTGGATAGAGCACCAGCCCTGAAGTCAGGAGGACCTGAGTTCAAATCCGGCCTCAGACCAAACACTTGACACTTACTAGCTGTGTGACCCTAGGCAAGTCACTTAACCCCAACTGCCTAAAAAAAAAAATTAAAAAGAAAAAAGAGTTATCCCATACTACCTGAGTCCAACTTAATATTTTTCCTTTTACTTTCTTCTTCTCTCCTCTTACTTCTGCCCCAGGAATAATGCTCCCCAAAGAAAACATGGAGAGCACCTGAAATTGCTTTTAGTTGAATGATCTTGGGCTCATAAAATCAGAACTGGAAGGTACCTTAGAGACCCTCTAGTCCAACTCCCTCATTTTACCTATGAGGCAGCTGACATACAAGGAGCTTAAGTGATCTGCTTAAGGTCCCACAGGAAGTATCAGATGCAGGATTCAAACCCAGGTCTTCTGACTCCAAACCTAATACTTTTTCCAACTCTTTCCAGATCAGGGTGCCACCTTAACTCTTCAACCTTAGCCTATGACTGTGGCCACATGAACAACACCTTTTACATGACCTTGTATAAGATTTTCTTAGACGTTCAGGGCCAACAAGGAAGGAAGGAAAAAAGGAAGAAAAGAGGGAATGAAGGAAAGAAAGAAGAAAGGAAGGAAGAAAGGAAGGAAAAAAGGAAGGTCCCACTCTGCTCCTACATTCATGGGGAGGTCTCACCCTCTGCCACAACCTGAATCGTGTCTAGAATTCCTAGAATCTTAGAATAATAGAGCTGGAAGACCTTAGACATAGAATATTAAAACACAAAATGAAGAATACAGAATAAGAGAGCTAAAAGCAACCTTGGGAATGGAATATTGGAGTTTAGAAGACTTTAAAGACCACCAAGATGGTTTAACTCCTTCATTTTATTGAGAAGGAAATGGACTCAGACAAGTTAAGTGACATCCCCAAAGTCACACAAATGACATGATAAAAGTCACAGAGTGAGAACTAGAACCTTAGTCTCCAACATCTGCTTCAGTATCTTTTCAACTATGTCACACACCTAGGACAGACCTGTACAACTCGGCAGTAGGTAGGGGCCAAAATTAGGCTAAACTCCGGGCCGAAGATAGGTTAGATGAGAGACAGACTGGTGATGGTTGGTTGCTGAGAGTCATGTGACAAACGGGAAAGAGTGCCCAGTGGCAACCCTACATTTTTCTCAGAGCCACCCAAAATCCTTGGGTGGGCCACGAGCAGCCTGAAGGCCATATGTTGTGCTGGCCTGACTTAGAACATAGTGGGGATTTGAGCCATACTACTGAATGAGAAAACCAGTATCATTTTTTTTTTCTCAGACCCTGGGGTTGGTGGTAGACAGCTTTCAGGAAGGAATTTAAAGCAGGGAGAAGACAAAGGCATATTTTTATTTGATAGGAAAAAAAAAAAGGAAATGTGCTGAATCTATAGAGGAGATTTTTTTTTTTAGCTAGGCAGTGGGGTTAAGTGACTTGCCCAGGGTCACACAGCTAGTAAGTGTCAAGTGTCTGGGGCCGGATTTGAACTCAGATCCTCCTGACTCCAGGGCCAGTGCTCTATCCACTGTGGCCACCTAGCTGCCCTAATATAAAGGAGATTTTGGAGAAGTATGGAAATGAACTTTCAGAAAGCAGTAATAGTGATAATTATATAATTATATAGTAATGGCGATAGGCTGAAGGGAGTTTCTGTAGAGTCTTTCATCTTTAAATCTTTCAGAAATCTGTTTTTTTTCTTTTTGGTAAGGCAGTCAGGGTTAAGTGACTTGCCCAGGGTCACACAGCTAGAAAGTGTCAAGTGTCTGAGGCCAGATTTGAACTCAAGTCCTCCTGACTCCACCAAGGCTGGTGCTCTATCCACTGTGTCACCTAACCGCCCCTCAGAAATATTTAAAAATAAAAATAGAACCTTAGGGAATGGAACTTTTTTCTCCCAACAATACATATACATATCTTCCTTACAAGTGCTTCACCACCCTTAAGTTAGGTCCAGAGGCAAGAGGATGGACAAGATGGCTTCTGTTTCTATAAATCCAAGGATGACTGGGAGAATATTTTACTCCATATATCTAAACTCACAGAGTGCCATGTGAGTTAGCTTTACCAAGGCAAATCCTTACTAAGTGGACTGTGAGGGTTGGTCCTTTTGTGGGAGAACCCAACATAAAATTTTAGAACAGTCCCACCCATCTGGTAAGACTCATTCACTGAGAGGAGTGCCTGTGTTTGGGTTTCTGGGTCCTTGGGGAGTCTGATGCAGCTATTTTCTGACCCACAGATAAAGCAAATTTCCTTTAGAATTTCTGAGGCAGGGTTGTCTGTGAGGCGGTGGTCTCTGTGTTATATTATACCTGTCTCTGAATGCCTGGCCCTCAGCATTTGAAATTTGAAGGAGCCGGCCACAGCTACCGTTGCCTTTGTGTTAGGAGAGGAAGAAACACACCATTGCAAATATTGGGGTAGAGAGATAAAGACCCTTCCAAGTAACTAAGTCATAGGGTCCCACTGCAATTTGTTTCATGTGCCGGTACTTAAAGAACAGCTTTTAAACCAACTAGAGTGTGTATTCAGGACCCATCAGCCCATTGACTTAATGGGCTACTATTCTTGGTGCCAACTGTAAAGTTCTTAGTAATAGGGCAGGGCCCAAAAACTTCCCTAAAGTGGCCTAGGAAATTCCCATGATTCCAGATTCTTAGGCAGGATGGTCAAGGACTCAGGCCAGTGGTGCCTCCAGAACAGGACAAAGCTAAGAGTGCCTTTCAGCTCTAAAATCCTCTGAATCTCTAAGTCATCCCTGAAATCTTTAAGAAATGCTCAATTTGGTGTAGCTAGGTGGTGCAGTGGATAGAGCACCGGCCCTGGATTCAGGAGGACCTGAGTTCAAATCTGGCTTCAGACACATAACACTTACTAGCTGTGTGACCCTGGGCAAGTCACTTCACCCCATTGTCAAAAAACAAACAAACAAAAAAAGAAATGCCCAATTTTCTTCTAGAGGAGCTATCATTTGTTCCATTTCCAACCTCCTGCTTCCTGGAGACCTCTACTTAAATGTATTGTTTGGCCTGGGATGGGGAGGGAAAGCTGTGGGTGAGCATTCACGAGAGTCTCTGGCTTTGGGTTCACTTGGATACAGATTCATTCTGGAGGAGTGGGGCTGATCCTAAAGGGGAAGGAAAGCCAGGCTTTTTTTTTTTCTTTCTGGCTTTGTTCTCCATCTCTGGAGCAAAAGTCTAGATACAAAAATTTCTAAAATAAGCATAATTATAATGCATATCTAGGGTCTCCTCAAAATGTGGATAATAAGGTCACTTCTAGAAAATGCACTGAATGTACAATATGGGTGTCATGTTTAGGATAGTCATATATTTCCTCTACCATAGTAAATGCATAAAACACAAAGGACTCAAAGGTATATGAAGAAATATAGTAAATAAGACATCTTCAAAGGCTATTATACTAATTATATATTTTTTGGAAGGTAAAGACCCTTTGTTGCAGAGACAGATTTTTTGCATTCTCACTCACCTAGAATCTTTTGCAGATCTTCTGGCCAGCCAGGCATAGCTTTCTTTAATCTTTGAACTTAAGGGTCTTCCCCTGTGAGGACCACCTGGTTCTCAACTCAGGAACTCTCAAACTCACAGATACCACCAGTTCTAGAAACACTCATTTTCCAGAATCTCTGGTTGATGACCTGTGCTTAGGAAAGTGAGAGAAATGACTACTACTAACTAATGATCTGGGGAGATTCAGAGTTCCCCCCTTTTCTATTTTCAAGACCTCAGTCTCTGAAAGTTGAGTTAGCCTTCTCCTCTATCTGACTCCACCCAACCTTACCAGGAAACTCTAGTCTAAGGTGAATTCCATTCAATCAAGCTTGGATGGAGACAGACCCTTTTGTCTAAATTGCTGAGGCTGGGGGTGGTCTGAGTATAGAAATAGTCTCTTTGTCCAAGGATGATGTGATGTCACTTTCAGCCACTCACTGTAATATTCATTCTCTCATTAATTGTTAACCAATTAATTAATTGTTAATTGATTGTTAATTGATTGTTAATTGATTCCTAACGTGGGGGACACTTACTCTTTGATGGGTATATACACCGTAAACCTGCCACCATGATTGTCTTTGGCCTAAGATAAACAAATGGCCATCCTTTTATTAATAAATGTGCTGACTTTATTAATAAAATGACTAAATTACCCGTCTCTTGAACCTTTTAAAATGCCACTAAAGGAAACAAAACAGGAAGCGGCAATCAGGGAATTGAAGTTTCCTCTTAGATCTGCCTGGGCAAGGACATGTTCCTGCTGTCGCATGCTTATAGCTACCATTAAAAGGGGTTGGGAAGGGGAGAGTCCAAGAGAGAAAAAAATCTTTGAGCAGAATCCCCAGTGAGAAAATCCAAAAAGGTGTGAAGAGGGGAGGGGGGTGGGGCTCAATGACCTCTAAGGTCTGTTCCAGCTCTAAATCTATAATCCTGTGAAGTAGAGAGACCTCTTTAACTCTGAGGATAGTGGCAGCAGAAATGATCACAGGAGTCTTCATTCTGAGAGTATTAGAGAGTTCTAGTTGATGCCATAGAAAGAGTAGGGATGTCTGCATCTCAGCAGTTCCCTCTTTTTCAAGCCCCATCGCAGGATGGACCCCTCTACCGAGTGATTGTTGTTTGTTCTCTGTTTCAAAGAGGACCAATGACATCATAGGGTGAATTGATTTAAGTGAGGCAGAGTTGCACAAAGTCATCAGCCTCATTCTCTCTTCCAGAAACATCTAAATCCAGTGGCAAGACAAAAGTCAGGAAGACTGGTAACCTAGGATGCAATGAATGACCTTGGTTTCTTCTACGTCTGACCAAGCTCTTAGCACCCTGTAGTGCCTGCTTCAGCCGTCTTCATGACCGTTGGAACAAATTGTTCTCATCCACCCATTTCTCAGAGGGAAAGTCTTCAAATGCTTGGGGTAGACATCCCCCCAACTCACTGATGGATTTGAGACCTGTCAGTTATCCTCAACCTGGTTTAGCCTGTCTGACTAGATGGTTTTAATGAGATGTGGTTGCTGCCCATGTTATAGCTTTTTGGAGCCACTGGTAAGAGTTGAGTAGCAGGTAGACACCAAAGGTGGTTGAGCAGCCCTGAAAAAGACTTGACAAGCCCTCACACCAGGTGCTAGTCCTCCCTGAACATCCCATATACCCTGTCTAGGGATTAGAAGCCAAGAGTCACTTTGCATTTATGGAGCAACTACTATATTCCTTATTGTACTTTGTAGAATGGAGAAATGTATCCATATATACTGTCAGGAGACCTATTCAATCTATTCAACAAACAGTTATTAAGCTTTTATTATGTACAAGGCATTGGGTATACAAAGAAATGAAAAATAGTCCCTGCCCTTAAAGAATTTACTATTTTGGAGGATGGGGGGGTGAGAAGGGTGATTCAGCACGTACATTGAACAACTCATTCATGCCCGTCCACCTTGTGTAGCTCTTGTCTATGTCCTCCTCAAAGTTCATCATGAGTGCCAACTGACGTGGTAGAGACCTTCCTCAGGTCTTTGTGACTCCAGACTTGGTGCTGTATTTGCTGAGCCACCTAGCTGCCCCAAATCAACTTAATGTCATCTACAAATACGAGCATCTGTAGGACTGCCTCATGCCACGTCCTTGACCTAGACTTTGCATCAGATTTCTTCTATACATCTCCCTGTTTTATCCCTCACTTGATTTTTAAAAATAATTTCTTTTTCCTGTTTCCTAGTTTTGATTTTCAATAGCTTGTCCAAATAGTTCAGGGTTAAATCCTTTTAATTACATGCCGTATATTTTTTCTCATTATTATTCTTTTTTTTTTTTTTTGCTGATTATAAATTCTGGTCTTAGCTCTGACAAAACTGCACACAAACAGCTGACTCAGGAATAGCTCCCACGTCCGTAATAAGTTTTTTCCTGTCTGTTAAAATATAGTCACTTTCATTTTTTGTGATGTTGTTTGGTACTTGCTATATGTAACACCTACCATTTTTTAAAAAGTGTTAATAATATGGATACAGGAGGATTCTCCAAAATCCACAAGTCACTATTCCCTTTCATTTCCTTCTTCTAAACCATACTCGGATTTTTCAGAAATATTTCATTTTTTCCCAATTACAGGTAAAAACAATGTTTAACTTTTATGTTTTTAAACAATTTTGAGTTCTAAATTCTCTCCCATCCTCCCTCCTCTCCCCCATAATTGAGAAAACAAGCAATTTGATAAAGGTTATACATGTTCAGGTGTATGAAGCATATTTCCTTATTAGTAATGTGAAAGAAAACACCAACAAAAAAAACCCAAGAAAAATAAAGTAAAATAACAGTGTGCTTCAATCTGCATTCAGATTCCATAAGTTCTTTCTCTAGCGATAAATATCATTTTTCATCATAGGTCCTTCAGATCTTTAGGTCTTAGATCTTTATATTGCTATTACTGTGTACAATGTTTTCCTGGTTCTACTGACTTCACTTTGTATCAGTTATGTAAGGCTTTCTGGGCTAACCCATATTTTCCCATAAGTTTCTTCCCAATCCTCACTTTTTCCCACCTTTGCATTGATGTCATCAAGTACCAGAGTAGAGGTTGATTTGATTTGGAGGGTCTTATTGAATTCATCATAGAATTTCTCTGCTACTTTGTCCTTAGCAATTGATATTGGTAGGTAAATTACAATCATTTACATGGTGGTTTACATCATGACCAAATGCCCCATGAAATAATATGTTTTTGTAGTTTTGATTCGTGCAATAAAATGCATGCTACCAATTCCTTTCTTTGCCTCTCTAAAAAGTACCTTCGAGCCATCCTTCCATTTAGTTGCCTTTCTTCTGGTTTTGTTTGTCAAGAATGTCAAGATTTAGATGACTTAGTTCCTCCAGCAATAATTGGACAAGTATCTCTCATTTAGAGTACAAACATTCAAATTACAATTTATTCGTGATCTAAAAACTGTGTGATGCTATGCTAAGCATCCTCTACACCCTTTCATCTCACTGGGCTACCCTGATTGCATATGAAGAAGGAGGCCTCACAAGACTTAGGACCATTTTGTATTTTAATTTGTTCCATAAATAACTATTGGCTCTGGGGTACATGCCCCTTATGGATATATCTAATGGACTTGTGGCATGATGAAAAGTGGACTAGATTTGAAATCATAAGACCTGGGTTAAAATTCTGGATCTGTCATTTGAGCGAGTGACCTTGAGTAAGTCATCTTACCTCTTTGAGCTTCAGTTTCCTGAATGAGCTTGCACTAAGGGCCCTTCCAGTTCTAAACTTCTGTGACTGCCATATCTTTCTAGCTTCTTGTTCCTGTTCCATGAGCTGACATCCATGAAGATGAGAGAGGGAGATTGGAAATACTGTAACTGGTCATAGAGACCTCTGATATCCTTGGGTTAAAATTATGTCTTGTTTCGGTCTTCCTGACACCCCCTTCCCCCAACCCACCCCCAAGAAAGTTTTTAAGTAGAGAATATAAAGGGACAATAGCAGGAAATAAGATTGTAGAGGGGAACCTGGAAGTCATGTACAAACTGCCACAGAAATCAAAGGAGTGTAATTTACAAATTGTATCATTATATTAACCAAAATTAACCTGGTAGTATGTGCTGAATCAGCAGAAGCCTTCCGAGCGTTGCTGTCAGGGTTCTTAGTCCTATACTATGTAAATCTCATCCAAGTTCCAGATATCCTCAGTAAGACCAGCAGAACACCAAATAGTGTTGATGATTTTGAGATGATGTGGACATGTTAACTTTAAAGTTTTACTGACAGCTTTGAAATGATTTGGATATGTTAATGAACTAACCCCAAGGTGGCACAGATAAGAGTCCATCCATTCCCACCGAAGCCCAACTCATGCCCCGCAAGCACGTTTCTGTCTCCCTTGGGTACATGCTGCTGAGTGCTCCCAATGCCAATCCATGGCTAGTGAGTGACACTTTCTGCCTCTCCCCCTCCCTAGCCTCTTCCCCACACTGCTTGCCTCTCTTCACCATTCCATCCCCCTCACCCGGTTCCCTGGCCATGTACACCCCTTTTGATGCTTGTCTTTGTATCTTTCATGCCTTATTAAAGTGTGATTGTAGCCCCCACTTCTGGCTGCCATTGTGGGCTTTACTGGATTTTTTTTTTTTTTTTTGTTTTGAGGCTATGGGGTCAAGTGACTTGCTCAGGGTCACACAGTAAGTGTGTGAAGCTGAGTTTGAACTCAGGTCCTCGTGACTCTAGGGCCAGTGCTCTATCCACTGCACCCATTAGCTGCCCCACATTGTGGGTTTTCATGGTGAGTACCCAAAGAACTGAGCATACCTGCCCCCATTTCATAATCTCATAATTTCATAAATCATCAATTCAGTCCTTGACTGGGGTTGTCAGCCCTCACCTGGCTTTCAGTCCTTTCATCATTCATTCTTCTCCCTCTGTGGTTGGTTGGGATGCCTTTTGGATTCCAGCTCTTTTAGGGGCAGGCAGACTGTTAGAAGAAGCCAGCTGGGGGCTGTTCCCAAGGAGGTTTGGAGCGGTCTCCCCTCACCCCCCTCACTAAGACCAAGGCTCAGACCTGACCTTTGGGGTCCTCCCCTTGTTCCCTCCCAGCTGGGGCTTTCCAGTGGAATGCAGGCTCCTCCTGTACCAAGCGATAAAAATGTTTTCTTAGCTGCCGAGGCCTCTCCCTTGGGGATGCACTGAATAGCATCATCCTTTGTGCGGCACAGGCCCTCAGCTCCCCCACCAGCTGGGTCAGATGCTTCATCCAAAATGGGCCTTGTTTCCTAGAAGATTCCAAGAGGGTCCCCCCCTCCCCAGTCAACCAGTTCAATTCTCGTGGACTGCCAGATGGGCTCCCTAAGCATGGTCTTGGGAATGATAGGCATCACTAAGAAAAATAGTGTACTTTAATTAAAAAAAGATGACTTCTCAGGTTATAGGGTCCTCCAGTTAAGACAATCAGTTCTCATTATGTGGGTGGAAATAGATTATCAATTAATCAACAAATATTTATTAAACAACTATTATATGCTAGGCAGTGTGCTCGCTGATGGGAATACAAACACAAGAATGGACATATTCTTGCTCTCAAGAAATTTACTTGGTGGAAATACATACATATATGTTTATACAAAATAAATAAATTTGTCAGAGGTGGAGGGAGGAGGGAAGCACTGGCAACTAGGGGGAATTAAGAAAAGGCCTCACAGTTGGAGAGGACGGTTGAGTTGAGCTTTGAATGAAATTAGGAATTCTAAGGGGTAGAGGAGAGATTAGGAGATAATCTACTTTATAGATTAGCTGGGGCAGCTAGGTGGCTCAAGTGAGTAGAACACTGGGTTTGGAATCAAGAAAACACATCTTCATGAGTTCAAATCCAGCCACAGACACTTACTAGCTGTGTGAATCTTGGGCAAGTCATCTAACCCTGTTTACCTCAGTTTCCTCATCTGTAAAATGAGCCAGAGAAGGAAACGGCAAAGCACTCCAGTACCATTGCCAAAAAATCCCCAACTGGAGTCATGAAGAGTGGGACATGACCAAACAATCTCAAGGTAGACTGAGTGGGACCCCAGGGCCTTCTCAGAACTACCGTCATCAACCTGAGTTCCAGGTTATTGTCCAAAGTACAGAGCTGGATAAGGGTGGTGTAGAGAGAGTGGGGAGGATGGTGGTGAATGTATATCTACGTGTAATTTGTTAACCACATTTCAAAACCAAATATATGTGATTTTTGCATGATCCGTAATTGCCTTGGGAAAATTGTAGAACTTCTTGAATGAACTTAAACTTTGAAGAAACAATGGCCCATCTTCATTTTCTTTCTCTTTTTTTTTTTTTCGCTAGGTGATGGGGTTAAGTGACTTGCCTAGGGTCACACAGTTAGTAAGTATTATGTGTCTGAGGCTGGATTTAAACTAAGGTCCTCCTGAATCCAGGGCTGGTGCTCTATCCACTGTATCACCTAGCTGCCCCTAAAGGCCCATCTTCAAATACCAATATTCTGCTGGTGGGGTTGTATTGATCTTAGTCATGGAACATTATGGTCTCTAGTAAAGAGACTGGACCTGTGATTTCCCAAGCGAGGAAACTCCTTCTATCCATTGTATTGTGATTAGTCATGGAACACTGCAGTCCCTGGGATAGGTACCAGACCTGTGATTTCATTGTTTAAGGGAACCTTCACCAATGCTAGTAAGCACTTCTCTGCAATTTATAGTCTTAGAAAGTTGACTAGAGCACTAAAAGATTAAGTGACTTGCCCAGGTTTACATAGCCAGTATGTGAATGGAAGAGATAGAATTGGAACCCAGATCTTCCTGACTTCAAAGCCAGCTCTCTATCCACTCTGATACACTGCCCTACCATCCTTGAAGACTTAAAACATGTATATCATTCAGAAAGCAATGGAGAGGCACATGGTGAGTGTGAGCAGTCTATAATATGTAAAAGATAAGGAATAAGCAGAAAAACTGGAATAAAAGAGATGGTCAAACATTTCTTTGGTTGAAAAAAATATCAAACATTTATTAAATTCTTTTTATGTTCCAGGCACTGTTCTAGGCTCAGAGGCTATAAAAAACAAGTACAGAAGTCTCTGCTTTCAAAGAGCTTCCATTCTCTTCTTTGGACCCATATCAATGAGATTACAGATTTATTGGAATGCACACAATTTTGTCTCCCTCCACTAACAGCAGTATTACAATGTTGACTTTACCAGATGGCTCATAGACTCTGTTCAATGAGAAGGGACCATATTGAGTAGAGAAGGCGCAGGTGTGAGGCTGAGCCTTCCGACCTGATTGGGAATCCCAAGTGACTTTTTTTCCTCTTAACTTTTCCCATTATTCTCTCTTTGCACAGACAGGTGAAATGATTTCCTTCAGTTTGATGGCCCCAGCGGGCATTCTACCCTTTTGTTGATCTGAGAGGCTGGTGGCCCCTTCCTGCCCCTCCCCATTGGAGGCTGCCTTCCATCGGGACTCTGTTGATGGAGATGGCCAGTTTCAAACAGTGGTATACTGAAACAAGACTGGAGGAGAGAGAGCAGGGGTGCTGGGAGGAGTATTCATTTAGGAAGCACTAATTAAATGCTTGTGCCCAGCATTGTTTTTGGGTGTTGGGCATTACAAAAGCAAAACAAAAATTGTGTTGTGTGCTTTGTCCTTTGTTTTAAAAAAGCACCATGACATCAGGAAGATGTTGCCATGACTTACAAGTGAATTGGATTTAAGTGAGGGATGGTTGTGCAAAGTCACTGGCCTCACTTTCACCTCCGGAGCCATCTGGGTCTAGTGGCCATACACAGATCAGGACGACTGGAGATGGCCCCAAAACAAAAATGCAGTTCTCCTCAAGGAGCTTATACTCTGCCAGAAAAATTGAGAGATAGCAAGAGACACTGGCTGTACTTTCTCCAGGCACCCACACAACCTGTTCCAACGTGGGCTTCTTCATCTCTCCCTTTGCCTCTGCTGAGCCACCTTCAAGCCTGTCACTTAAACTACTCCTCTCCAGCTCTCCATCCATCTTCTGGATGTTCAAAAGGGTACTCAAAGCCCTTCATAACTTAGCTCCCTCCTACTTCTCCAGCCTCCAAACCTTGCACCCGGCCCTCCCCTTCTCATACTCGATCCATCTCTCTCCTCTGCTCTGAGAATTAAGTAAAACATACACATACACAGACACACAGATATTGGAGCTGGAAGAGGCCTAAGAGGTCATATAGCCCAGGTGTTCTTAGCTTTTTTGGTGTCCTGGACCCCGCTCGAATTAGCCAATTATTAAATGGGAAATTTAATATCTTAATACCTTGGAAATGGACAAATACTCCAAAGCAGGACTTGATTTCTTATTTTGTTGATTGTCTAGAGCCAGGGGTGGGGAACCTGCAGCCTCCAAGCCACATGTGGCCTTCTAGGTCATTGGGTTTGGGCTTTTGACTCACTCCCTTTATTAAGGGGATTTGTTCTGTGAAGTTTGGATTCAATCAAAGGGCAGCACTTGAGGACCTAGAGGGCCACATGTGGCCTCCAGGCCCCAGGTTCTCACTCAAGAAAGTGGTGGAGAGGAGTTAATGGTGAGGATTAAATATAATATAGTATGTCTTGCATACATTTTCCCCCCCAGGAGAGCTGATTTTAAATATTTACCAGCATACCCTTGTGTGCACCCTTTAAGCAATCTGGTGAAGTCTCTGGGCCCTCTCTAAGAAGAATATTTTTAAATGCATAAAATAAAATACATAAGATTGCAAAAGAAACTAATTATATTGAAATAGTTATCAAAAAATATATATTTTTTAAAAATTCACAGTCCCCAGGCTAAGACCCGCTGAAGTCCAACCAAAGTTGTAAAACAGCTTGCTCACAGTCACAGTATGAGTTATTGATAGTGGCACGATTAGAACTCAGGTCACTCACTTGACCCTGATCTACTGCTTTTTTCACTCCAGGAGGCTGCCTGGGAAATCTGAGCCATTTACCAGGAAACTAACTTCATAGCTGACTGCCCCCACCTTCACCTTTTCCCTATTTACTGACTGGGGCATTTGCAGGATTGAGATTCTTGTCAGTTCTCTTGGTTACATCAAATATGAGCAGATGGTGTGGTTTTTTTTTTTCCCCTTCAAACTTCTGGTCAGAAAGGTCAGGAAGGCAGGGAGGAAGCCTTCTGGAGCTTGGCCCCTTACTGCCCCACCCCCACTCCAGGCTGTTTTACTTTGGGATTCAATTGGAAGCCCTAGCCAAGTAGAAACTCTGGTTTTCTGATATTCTTTGGGAATCTGCTAGTGTGCTTTCTTCCCCATTCCTCTCAAAGGGTCACTGTGAGCATAAAGTTAAGGAAACGATCTGTGAAAACTTGGAAAATGTCATCTGGATGATATAGGCACAAAGTATTGTTTTAAAAACAACAGAACATGGGGAAAAAATAAAAACAACAGAACATGAGGCCAAAACAATCAAAGATTTTGTCATGGGAGAAACAGCAGAAAGGAGAGTGGATAGATTAGGGACTGCCAGAAATTCACATTGAACTGCCAGTTGACATCATGGAGGGCTTGGACAAAATGCTGTATCCTTACCAGGATTTTTTATTTTTAACAGGTAGAATAAGGGAATTTCAGAGATTAGAGGGAGGAATACTGAGGTTACTTAAGAGAGAGGTGATAATTAAGTGAACACCCGCTTCATTTGCAGGCCTCAAGAGATATTGGACTACCAGAGACAATGCCACAACTGGACTTGTAGTGTATTCCCATTGGATATGCATTTCTTTGGGGTCACAGGATAAAAGGGGAAAGAGTGGAAGGTAGCTTCCCCATCACCCCCAACCCTGCCCAGTTCATGGTGCCTGTGTTCATGTTGTGGGTGAACCTTCATCCTCTCTGGACAACTGGAAGAAAAGAGAGCAAGTGTCCCAGTCTGACAGTTTTAAAAGATTCTGTGGCCACAGCCAATTTATTTTATTTTATTTTTATTAATTTATTTTGATTTATCAACAATCACTTCCATAAGCTTTTGAGTTTTAAATTTTTCTCCCCCTCCCTTCCCACCTCCCTCTCCAAGATGGCAGGCAATCTGATATAGGGCCACAGCCAATTTAAAGAGGCTATTGTCAACCATATGGTAGGAGTGTATAAGATGTCTTCTCCTAGAAGCAACTCCTTCCACTTTGGGTGATCTGAGCACGTGCAGCAAAAACTCCCATTATATCCATTTATCCCATGTCTATTGTGCTAACGTGCTTTTCCATGTGAGCACTGCGGTGATGTGTCCCCTATATATGCACCCCTCCCTGTGTGTATATATATTCTTTCCACATATGTTCCTCCTGGATATTTTCTCCTTTCTGGGTTTTCCTGACACTTCTCCTACCAGTCTGATCACTCCTCAGTCTCCCTTCCTGGCTCTTCACCCACATCATGCCCCATAACTATGGGTTCTGCTGAGGTTCTATCTTGGGCCCTTTTTCCTTCTCTTTCTATACTGTCTTGTAACCTCATTAGTCAATCAGTCAACAAACATTTATTAAGTGCCTACTATGTTCCAGGTATTGTACTAAGCACTAGGGGGAAAAAAAGAGGTAAAATATAGTCCCTGCCCTCAAGGAGCTTTCAATCTAATGGAGCCTGGATATAACTATCATCTCTATGGAGATGCTTCCTAGTTCTATATATCCAGCTCCAGTATCTCCCCTGAGCTTCAGGCCCAGATCAGCAGTTGCATACTGGAGATTTCAAGTTGAATGACCCAGAGGCACCTTAAATTCAACATATCTAAAAATGGAACTTCTTCATTATCTTTCCTGCTAAATCTCCTTCCCTTTTTCTGTTGAAGGCACCACCATCCTTCCAATGCCTCAGGTTTGTAATCTTGGCATTATCCTAGACTCTATTTCACCCCCATCCAGTTGGTTGCTAAATCTTGCCATTTCTAACTTCACAACATCTCTTGTATCAGACTCCTCTCTACTCATACAACTACCATCTTAGTTCAGGCTCTTGTTACAACAGCCTCCTAATTGGGTGTCTTTGTCTCAAATCTCTCCCCTCTCCAGTCTGACCTGTACACTGTTGTTGTTGTTCAATCTTTTTAGTCATATCTTACTCTTTGGAGTTTTCTTGGTGAAGATACTGAAGTGGTTTGCCATTTCCTTTTCTAGCTCATTTTATAGATGAGGAAACTGAGGCTCACAGGATTAAGTAACTTGCCCAGGGTCAAACAGCTAGTAAGTGTCTGAGGCTAGGTTTGAAATCGGGTCTTCCTGACTCCAGGTCTGGCACTCTATCCACTGTGCCACCTACTTGTCCACCTATACACTACTGCCAAAGTCATTTTCTGTAAGCATATATCTGACCATGTGACTCCTCTACTCAACTGACTTCAGTGTCTTATTGTCTCTAGGATAAAATATAAACTTCTGTATAGCTTTTAAAGCACTTTGCAGCCTGGGCCCAACTTAATATTTCCAACTTTATTGAACATCATTTCCCCTCCCTCACTCTGGGCTGTAGACAAACTGGCTTTCTCACTCATGATACTACATATCCCACCTTTGTGCCTTTGCATTATCCATCATACCTGAAATGCATTCCCTCCTTCCCTTCTCCTTGAAGAGCTTCACTCTTTAAGATGGAGTTCTGGCACTGTCTTCTATATGAAGATGCAAACCATAAAGTACTATATAAATGCTGGAGAGGATGATGATGATGATGATGATGATGATGATGATGATACCATTCACTATCCCCCCAAGTACTAGTGCCTTCTCTCCCAAAGTACCTTTTATTTAGCTGTTTTTCATGTTTTTATATTTATTAGCTTCATATTTATAAAGTACATATTTATTTATTGTCTGCCTCAGTAGAATGTAATCTCCTCAAGGGCAGGGACTGTTTCATTTTTTTTTTTGTATCCCCAGTGCCTAGCACAAATTAAGTGCTTAATAAATATTCGTTGATTGATGTGTTCCATATATGCATCCACTCTTTCCACTCATGTCAAGTGTACTTGTGAGAGAGTGAGCCCCATTTTTATAGTGGAAATATTTTATTTCCACTTGTCTTATATTTCATGAAATGCCTTTGCTTTCGGAAAAATCAGATGTGGTCTGTTGACTGCTGTCTGAAGGACAGCCTCTGAGGGGCTACGACCTTCAAAAGCAGTAGATTGTTACCACCCAGTTGACATGGGAGATCCTATCCTAGAATGTCAATGGGTGAGAAAGGGCTTTGAAAGAGGGTCAGAAAGAGATCCAGTTGAAACTGGCAAAGGCTGGGTAATAGGGTTAAATTGCCTGATTGGCAATGCCAAGAGTAGTTGTGGATTCCCCAAACAGAGGGTCATCAGAAAAGTCTTCCCACTGGACCGTGGAGTGAGCAGTTCTATTATTTAGCAAAAGTTAAACTTTCTTGTTGTCTAGGATTCTGTGGACTAAAGGTTGATCCCACTGTCCAGTGATAAAAGAGGCTGCTAAAATAATGGAATAAGGAGAGATGATATCATGCCTCCTCAGGCCATCCTAGCAAGAATTCATGTTTTTCTTTGGCAGTAAAATATAACACTGATTTTTCCAGTGTCTGGACTATTTACAGCAATGGCAAGTATTGGGCAACATTTGTTTCTGATCCACTGGGACAGCTGAGTGCAGGGAACACTGGGCTGTGAGGGTAGAGATTGGACAGGCCATCCCTCTCCCCCCAGCCCTTCGCCCACCTCTTCGGCCTGGTCAAGACCTCCCTTCTGGGCATGCTGAGCTCACTGGAGGTTCTGAACCTGCAAAGCCACTAATTTTTTTTCTCAGAAGTCTTTCTGATGTTTGAAATTGGCCGTGAAGTGAATAGTTCACGAATTCAGGAAGAGATTTATTTTGCCATTCCACAGGTCTTGAACCTGATCTCTAATTTTGAGGCACAGTCTAGATAAAGGTTCAAGCCAGAGGCCCAGAGGCTTGCTCCTGAGTGGCACACAAATACTGAACACAATAGGTCCGTGAAGTCCTTTTGTTTGCAAGGATTTACTTTTATCCAACCAGTCTTTTCAGTGTAAGCCACCACAATGGCATTTAGTGGGCACTGCCATGGTATTCGATGGACTTTCCCATACCTGAATAAGTTCTTGACCAGTTCCTGGATCCTGCCCTAGCCTCTAAAAGTAGGATTTGGGGGACTTCAGGAGAAGCAAAGAGTAGGAAGTATTAGTTAAATTCTGCCCAGGAGACAATCAGGAAGGGGTATAGGCTTCAATATTAATTTTTAATTCCTTCTTAAACTTCTACACATGGGCATTTCTGAATGACAATAATAATAATAGCTAGCATTTATATAATGCTTTAAGGTTTGTAAAGTGCTTTACAAATATCTCATTTGATCCTCACAACTCTGTGGGGTAGGTCCTACCCCCACTTTACAGATGAGGAAACTGAAGCAGACAGTAATTAAGTGACTTGCCCAGGGTCATACAGCTAGTAAGTGTCCAAGGCCAGATTTGAACCAAGACCTTGATAGTGCTGTATACACTCTAGCTGGATCTCAGGAAATCCCTGTAAAAGGATATTAAATTTGCCTGGATTCCATGCAGGCATGGACAAGAACCAAAACATTTCCCTCAGCACCCTGGCCAGGATATTGTCTGAGAGGAGCTTGCAAAATCTGACCTGAGTGGCATCAAGGAAGAGCAGAGCTGGGATTTAAGGCAGCTGAGCTGGCAGGGGTCAGATGGGGAAATGAAAGAGATGAATAGGAAACATCAGGGTGCTGAGCCAGCAGCTGAACCAGCTGAGCCAGGTTCTTGCCAACGGAACCTCTACCAAGGGGAGAAAGAAGAGTGGGGACCAGAGGGCGGCAGAGAACAAGGTGGTGGTGCTCAGGAGCTGGTGCACAGATCAATAAGATCATTGGGCCTCAGGCTGTTTTTCTTTGTCGGGGGTAAGTGGAGGTACCGAGGAGGAGCTGGAATGGGAGAGGGTGTGTGTGTGTGACATCAGGATGGTCCTGGGGACTGGACTAACCAACAGTCTTTGAAAATTTCTTTTCCTTCAGGAGCCAATACCAGGGAATCTTAAAAATTGGTATTTGGTGCTTTCCACATCCATAGAAAGAACTGATAGATGAATACAGATTGAAGCATACTATTTTCACTTTCTTCATTTTTTTGTGTGGTTTTTTTTTTCCCTTTTGGCCTGTTTCTTTTTTCACAACTGTGACTAATGTGGACATGTTTTACGTGATTGCACATATATAACATGTCAAATTGCTTACCATCTTAAGAAGAAGGGAGGGGAGGAAGAGAGGGAGAAAAGTTTGGCATTCAAAATTTTGTAAAAATGCTAAAAATTGTCCTTACATATAATTGGGGAAAAATACTATAAAAAAAACCATCTAGGTATTTGGGATTTCTGGTGCCATTTTACACTTTCATCATACCAATTTAAGAAGCTCCAAACTGATTTTGAAGAACATAGGTGCCTAAAGAATGAAGGACTGTTCTGAGGGGATTAATCTTGACTAAAGTAAAAGTAGTTTTGAAGGGAAACTGTTTCTAGGATCATCCCATGTCTAAAAATGTTGTGTGTCCAGAAGCTGACAATACCTTGAACTATAATACATTTTTTTTAAACATTTCAGAATTTCAATTTTATTTAGGCAATTGGGACTAAGTAACTTGTTCAGGGTCACACAGCTAGAAAGTGTCAGATGTTTGGTCTGAGGCCGGACTTGAACTCAGGTCCTCCTGACTTGAGGGCCAGTGCTATATCCACTGCACTACCTAGCTGCTCCTTATAATGCATGTTTACAAACTATACTGGTATCTTAATTGGGGAAGAGGGATGGTGAAGGCACTTTGGAACTCTATTGCCCCACCTTCACCCTCTCTTCACTCCAGATAACCTGCTATGAGGACGCTTAACCAACTCCAACAATTTCTAACAAAAATCTCCTAAATCCTGTAAGCAGTGACTAGAAATGAATGAATTTATACACCAACCTTTGTCAAGACAGATTAAAAAAACAACATTCTGTTCTGGGAAGAGTACATACAGAAATCAAACTTTGGAAAAATAAGTCACAGCACACAACAGAAATGCAACACAAAATAGATACCACTAAGATTTTTGGGGAGAGAGCTAGGATTCACAATCTGATGGATACCATGATCAGAGCTCCACAGTACATTTCCCATATCTGCCTTACAAATCACTGAACAAACAGAGCTGGCAACCAGGACCTTGAAGGAAAAAACACCCAAACTTCAAAGTTTTTCAAACAAAATTCAAACAACAATAGATCCATGTCTAAGGGAAGCTTGTGGCTTTCTTACAGGTTAACAGAACCAGAACATGTTGAAAGCAAAGGAATCAACCTCAGTCAGTACCATTCAGAAGCTGCCTTGGTCAATTACAGGAAACGTAATTCCTTCAAGTCAGAAATATATGGATCAGGAAATGTTTCCAGAAGCTAGCTTGGCCACAACCACCATGCAGATTAAGGAATCAGGAAAAACGTCACCCTTCGAACAAGGGCTGCTTGCTTATGTAGAGCAATGCTTCTTTAAACAAGGGGGAAAAATAACAATCATTCACCTGTCTGTGATAAAGCTCTGGCAAGTAACTGAATGGGAATCATAAGAAATATACATATTTCTTGGCTTTCAACATAAAGAACTCATAAAAATTGCAGAAAAGCAGAAATGTAAAATACATATTTTATAGATCACAATGCAGTTAATGTGTTAGTTAAATTGTATAGCTTTGTCCTGACATACGTCCTCTTTGATGAAGGCAGTTCAATGGTCCACCATGTTTCTTCACCTGAGAGTAAAGACCTCTCACCCAGATTACTGAATGAGATTTGGTGAAGGAAGACTTCCCTTCACTTCTGCCCCACACCTACATGCTGACCAACTATAACATCCAAATCCAATAGCACCAAAACTGTGCTCTGCTTACAGCAAGGATAAGGCTTATTTCCTTTACTGGCTAATGCAATCACACAATGGAGACTGCAGAGCTCCATGTGGTTCTGGATAGCAAGAATCTATTACCATAATTTGTATAGTGATAGGGATTGGACTCAAGATTTCATTGGTATAGGGGATTCCCAGGTAAGTAAACACCTTCTACCAATGCAAAGTGATACCTACTCTGCAACTCACAGTTTTAGAACCCTGAGAGGTTAGATGATTTGATACAGCCAGTATGTGTCAGAGGCAGGGCTTGAATGCAGGTCTTTCTGACTTTGAGGCTAGCTTTCCATCCATTATGTCATTTGAATCAAGTTGAACCTTTTTTAAAATTTTGGGGGAACAAATTAAAATATGGTATATTATTGTGTCAATAAGAAATGACAAACTGAGTAATTTCAAAGGAGATTGGGAAGACCTCTGAACTGATGCAAAATGAAGTGAGCAAAAGTAGGAGAACCATTTATACAATGATAATGATATTATAAAGAAAAATGTCTTTGAAATTTAGGACTCTGATAAATTCAATGATAAACTGGTGCCAGAGGACTGAAGATGACGTACTCTAATTGCCTCCTGCCAGTAAAGTGATAGATTTAGTAAGCACAATGAGATACACACTTGTGGGCCTGCCCATGGTGGGAATTTGTTTTGCTTGAATATTCATATTTGTTAGCAGGGTTTTCTTTTCCTTTTTTCTTAATTACCCAATGGGAGGGGGACGGAGAGTGAGAGAAAATCCTTGGTAATGGCAAAAGATAGTAAAATTAAAATTTAAAAATCCTGAGGGAATAAAATTAAAGGATGGGAGATGCAGAATCAAATAATGGGAGGTACAGCATAAGGAGAACAGAGAATGGAAGGGTTTGAGAAACCAATGAACCCATAGAACTATTCACGGTTGGATACATTTAAAGGTGAACCACTGAGGCTTAGCAAGTTCTATGTGGGCCTCCAGAGTGTTCAGAGAAAGGTGTAGATTATGGAAAATTACACAAGCAAGTAGCACAACTCTGTCATTACTCTGTCTAGAGCAAGGGTTCTTAATCCCTACAGGGTCTATGGACCCTGTAGATAGATTTCAGGGGATTGGTCAACTTGGATAAGGAAAAAAAAAATCACATCTTTTATTTTTGCTGACCCTCTAACTGAAATTTAGCCTTTCTTTCAATTAAATCTAGGTAAAAAAAAAAAAAAATATATATATATATATATATATAATTCTGAAAAGGGGTCCATAAGTTCCACCAGACTTCCAAAGGGATCTATACCACAAACAAGTTTAAGAACCTCTATCCTAGACGCAGGGAGATTTCCCAGAATCCTTTAGGGAAGCAATGTCTAAATTACCCAGAGTCCTTTGCGCTAATGCTAAGCTCCTAACAGACCTAGAATCCTGATCCCTCAGAAACCAGCAGGGAGGAGTTATGGGGCAATAGATTTTAATTCAATATGAGGGAGAATATAATAACATTTAGAGCTTCCTGAAAAAGGACTAGGCTGCCTCAGTAGGGAGTGAGTTCCCTATCACTGGGAAGTGTTCAAGAGGAGGCTGGGTGAATGCTTTTGGGGGTTTTGTAGAAAGAATTCATGATTTATGTAAAGACTAGACTAAATTGTCTGAGATTCCTTCCAATTTTGTGATTGTATGTTTTTATGGTTCTGTGAATCTACTTTTCTCTTTGTCTTTCTGCTCAGTCAATGAGAACTTGAGTATTTTTTACCAAGGAAGCAATTGGAATTGCTTGAAATTGCTATCTGATTAAGTAATAATAAAAATACTAATGGTTAAAAATAGATAAGCATGGAAACTACATTATGTTTAGAGGCACCATATGAAATTAAACAATATCAACACTAAGCACATAGGCACCAAATAATGTAATAGCTTAAAAGAAAAGCTAATCAAATTGCACAGATAAGTAAACAGCAAAACAATAATTGTTGAATATTTAAATGTATCTATTTTGGACCTAGATGAATCCAACAGAAAGGTAAACAAGAAAGAAATTAAAGACCTGAATAGAATTTTAGAAAAATTCAGCCTCTGGCAATTACTGAATGGGAATTTTAAGGAATGTGTGTATTTATCAGCCTTAATTGTCCCTTTATAAAAACTGACTGTAATAAGAGATAAAGAACTCATAAAAAACTGACAGACAAAAATATAAAGGAAGCATATTTTATAGATTACAATACAATAAAAATTATAATTAATAAAATATATCTGAGGAAAGAATTCAAACTTAGAGACTAGTAACATCCTAAAGAAATAGTAGGTTAAAGAGCAAATCTCAGAAATAATAAGTAATTTTATTTAAAGAAAAAGAGACAACATGCCAAAACTTTTAGGATGCACCTGAAGCAGGTTTTAGAGAAAGATTCATATCTTTAAAAGCCTTAATCTTTTTTGGCAGTCTGATAAGGTCTATTATCCCTTTTTAAGAATAATGTTTTTAAGTGTATAAAATAAGTGTATTTTTATTTTAGTATATAAGGGTATAAATATATAAGTATATAAGTGTATATATTAGTGTATAAAATAAAATATGGTGTTAAAAAACAGGTTCATAGATCCCAGGTTAAACAAATTCTGCTTTAATTGCTTTCATCAACAATACAAATAAAGAACAGATCAATGAATTGAACATGTAATAAAAAAAAAAAAACAACTAGAAACCAACCAATAAAAATCTTCAAAAAAACAAAAACAGCAATTCCAAAAATTAAAGAAGAGATCAACAAAACTATTGAGATGATAAATTAAACTGAGAAATGCCTTTTTAAAAAAAATACACCATCAGCTAATTTGTTGCTTTTTTTTTAAGACAGAGGAAAACAGATTTACTAAAATCAAAAACAAAAAAAAGGAAACACAAGTGATGAAGAGGAAATAACAGAAACTATTAGCTATTCTTATGCCTAATTATGTGCCAAAAAGTTTAAAGGAAATGGATGAATATTTACAAAAGCATGAAATATCCAGAGTTGCAGAACAAGAAAGAGAACATAACCCAATCTCAGCAACAAAAATTGAGCAAGCAATAAATTGAACTTAAGGAGGAAAAAAAAAGCTCAGACCCAGATGGACTCACAAGTAAACTCTAACACAGATTCAAAGAAGAAAAAACTCTATCGTAAATAAATTACTTGCAAAAGTGAGGTAGAAGTCATCTTACCAAACTCTTTCTGTATGGCCCTGATAACTAAACTGGGAGCAGATGAAATAGAGAAATAATACCACAGACCAAGATCACTAGTGAATATTAGTACAAAATTGTTGGATGCAATATTAGCCAAGAGTTTACAATAACATATTTAAGGATTATACCCTATGACAAAATTGGATTTATATCAGGAAAGGAGGGATACTTCAGCATTAAGATAATTATAAGCATCAACTAACATGTTAGTTGTGTTGTTGTTGTCAATCCTTCATTCTCAAAGAGGACCAAGGACATCAGGAGGGCAATGTCTTGCACATGAATTGGATTTAAGTGAGGCAGAGCTGTGCAAAGTCATCACCCTCACTCCCTCCTTCATAGTCAATGGAGTCCAGTGGCAAGACATAGGTCAAGACAACGGGTAATGGCCCTGGATGCAAGATGAGACATTGGCCTTTTTAAGCTAAGGTCTTTCCCAAGTCTCAGTTTGTCTGAGGCAACACCCAATCGGTAATTAAAGGCTAGGTAAGAATTGAGGTAAAAGATGGCCTAATTTGCCTTCATTGACCATATTAGTAACAAATACTCAGTGGGCAGCTAGATGGCGCAGTGGGTAGAGCGCTGGGCCTAGAGTCAGGAAGACTCATCTTCATGAGTTCAGATCTGGCCTTAGAAACATAACTTGACTGTGTGACCCTGGGTAGGTCATTTAACTCTGTTTGCTTCAGTTCCCTTATCTGTAAAATGAATGGCAAACCACTCCAATATCTTTGTCAAGAAAACCCCAAATAGGGTCATGAAGAGTTGGACATGACTGAAATTGACTCAACAACAAAAACTGAAATAAATTAGTGATCTCATTGATTGAGATGTTTTCAACAATGTAATCACAACCTATCCATCCCTGCCCATCCCTGTGTGACTCTTGCTCATGTCCTCCCCACGGTACAGAGGATTCACCTGAACTGCTGGGGAAAATGAATCTGATGGGCTCTTATGGCTGTATTACATGAGAATCATTTGAGGGAAACAGAGAAGTTTAGCTCAAAGGATTGGACAATTCCTATATTGATTTCTCCAGACATTATGATGATACCAGAGGAGTATCTGGGCTGTCCACTAATCTTCCTTGTTCTTACCATATGATTGGTGTACCTCCAACAAAAGTGCAGTGGAAACTAAGTAAAATTCAAAATGCAGGCAGGAGTCACCACTGTAGGCTTTAGCAATGTTTACCATAATTATTATCACAATACAGTACCACTACCAGAGATGTTTCTTTTGAGTTATTCTCATATAGAGATAACCAATAACTGTTCTCATTTGATAACCCAGTTGTATGCTATTCAGAATTTAATATATATTCCAGATTACAGATCTGTCCATAAAGTCCCACTAAAATCATAGCAATAAGTATAATCTAGTAGTCACATGGTGTTTTTGTACAAAATATTTCCAAAGGGTCACATCCATCATGGCCAAATGAAACTCTTAATAATGTAAAAAAGCTAGAGTAAGATTCTCTTCAGGCAACTCTTGTACATGCAGGCTATTTGAGTTGAAATAGCTTTTCAAAACTCTCCACATCTGAGCACAGCCTCAGAAGTATAACAGTAATAAATAGGAAAAACAGGGAGAGATTTACAGACGGCTAAGATACTGACATTTTAGCAGGAAGAACAATTGATTAATAGTCTGTACAGAACAACTCATCACCAAATTAATTATTAATATGTTATATAAGCGATTCTTCATAATTGGAGAATGGGCATATTCCAAAGATGACATAGATTTCAGTTATTAAAGCACATCTTCATTTTGCAATTGCACAGTTGTTTCACAGTTATGCTTATTTTCAAGTTTTACTTAAAAACTACTTTTCAACAGAAATTAATATAGCCACAAAAATAGTCTCCTGAATTCCATACAATGTAATTAAGGTGTTCTTAAGTCTAAAACAATATTTATTAAGGAAAATTAGCATTTCTATACTGGGCCTGATGGCATTCTTTATATGACCATTTTATATTAATGACAAGAGCCTTCATCTTTGCAGAGACACAAATACACAAGGCCCTCTTAATGTATATGGTAAGTAGAGGGAGGGGAAAATACACAATGCCAAATTAATATCATCCTGTATAGGCCATATTCTAGGGTATATGATTTTTTCACTCTAACTTCTTCTATTCATATAATATATTCAAAAATACAACTGTAATAGTAACATATAACACCTGTTGGGCTAAGCACCTTGCAATTAATTACAATTGTAAATTTATAATATTTTATAATATATTGTAATTTACAATAATTTACAAATTATTATCTCATCTGATCCTCACAACAACTCTGGGAGGTAGGTGCTATTATGATCCCCATATTACAGATGAAGAAACAGAGGCAAAGTGACTTGCTCAGGGTCAAACTACCAGTTAAGTGTCTTAAGCTGGATTTGAACTTAGGTCTTCCTAACTCTAGGCCAGCTACAATTTTAGCAGTCCTTCTGGTTTCATTCCTCCAATTTGCACTGGCACTGGTAAATTGGTTATTATTTTTAGGATTCTGAGGGCAACCTTGTAGATGGTCATTCTCCTAAACTAGCAGATAAGGCCCCACTCGTGTATTTTCCCTTAACAGTTAGTCAGTAGGCTCAGTGCTTTATCAAAGATCTATACTCAGATGGCATGGCAAGAATAAGAGTTACAAAGCATTTTCCCCTAGAAAATGGAGCACTCTCTCAAATATACATACCAAGTCACTAGTAGGTAGAGGAGGAAAGTGGTTATGCATTTGAAAGATAATATTAGTAAGGCACATACACAGGAAACACATGGCCAAAGCAACTCACAATCCTAGAATTGCTAGACCTTCAAGTCCTTTCTCCAGAGAGGTCTTATGAAGTTTGCTCCAGGGTGTGATGTTTTCCCACCAGCTATACTCTTGGGGCTGGATTCTACCATTGCCTTAGTAAACTGTATCCCCAATAAATTCAGTCACCCTGTAAGCTGAATCAGCTTTGGTACTCATATCTCATCAGTACCCTCAGTTCCTCTGATTGGAAAGTTGGGAGACAAAGAAAAGAACTCCTCTAGAAAGCTTCTATTTAAAGATGGCTTCCAGGCCAGCTACATCTTCTTTTCTCACTAGCTTACACTCCTTTGTACTAGTACAGGGGTGGGGAACCTGAGACCCTTTGACTGAATCCAAACTTTTTTGTTCTAAATCGTTTTGAATCCAAACAAATTTGTTCTGTGAGGTTTGGATTCAGTCAAAGGGCCACACTTGAGGACCTAGAGGGCCACATGTGGCCTCAAGACCCCAGGTTCCCCACCCCTGTACTAGACTCTATCAAACCCCCTTGACTTGTACCTCCCCCTCATCGCACTTTTCAGCTTCTTTTATGTGTTGTATTCCCCCATTAGATTGTAAACTCCTTGAGGGATAAGCCCTGTCTTTTTCATATTTATATCCTCAGGACTTAGCACAGTGCTTAGCACAGTTTTTGTTGTTCAGTTGCTTCAGTTGTATACAACTCTTTGTGACCCCATTTGGGATTTTCTTGGCAGAGATTCTGGACTGGTTGGCCATTTCCTTCTTCAGCTCATTTTACAGATGAGGAAACTGAGGCATGTGGGGTTAAGTGACTTGCCCAGGGTCATACAGCTAGTGTTGGAGGTCAGATTTGACCTTAAGAAGAGGAATCTTCCTGACTCCAGGCCCAGTACTTCCACAGAATGCAAGACAGTGGCCTAAAAACATATTTATTGTCTCCCTAGATTCTTCATATGCAATTGAGCTATTATTCAATTCTCAGACCCTATCTAAGATGTTAAATGTTTTCTCTACATCTGAAAGTGCTTCTTTACATTTCAGTGTGTTTTTACCCCTTCTGACCTTCAGCTTTGCTAAATCTCAGTTGCACAGATTATCACACTATTTAAAAATGAGATCACTGATAAGTAAAATTAGATCTAGACTCATAAAGTTTATCTCCCTTCTTGGATAAGATAATATGGATGGTAACTGCAGCACCCTGAGGCTTTAGGTCAGCTGTATTGCATAGCATTTTTTTAGCTATAAATTTTACAAACAGCAGAAAATGAAAGTTTAACGTAAAATGTTTTTAGCACCTTTCAAAGATGTTTGCCTTTCTGTAGGAAATCACAGCTTATGCACTTTCCCCCAAATCGCATATGCAATTTATTCTCCTGTTGTTCAGTTGTTCAGGAGTATCTATTCTTTTATGATCCCATTTGGGCAAGATACTGGAGTGATTTGCCATTTCCTTCTCCAGCTCATTTTACAGATGAGGAAACTGAGGCAGACAGGGTTAAGTAGCTTGCCCAGGGTCACACAGCTAGTAAGTGTCAGAGACCAGATTTGAACTCAGGAAGTTGAGTCTTCCTCACTTCATGCCTGGTGCTATATCCTCTCCACTACCTAGCTGTCCCAATTCATGTTCTTAAAGAAGACTTTTAACACCAAACATGGAGGTCAGATGGAAAGAGTTAATTAACAGCTCCTAGTTCCAACAATGATTCATCCTGTACATATGTTATCTCCTAAAGCAATAAATAGTGAATAGCAAAATGGTACAACTTCCCAGGGCTCAATTCACCATGGGATTGATACAAGCATCCTAATGGTTAATTCTGCTCAGCAAGTTGTAAGTGATTCCAACAATTCACAAATGGGGCTATTTAGGCCCTTCTCATTGAACAGGTACTGTTGAACACATCTTGGAGAGGGAAATTTCCTTAATTAATGGTTTTTTTTTCCTTATCATTCAAGGAAAAAAATGCTAATTTTGTTTATATTTCCCCACCCCCCATGGGGTTGGGGTCTGGACTCCAGAAAAGAAAAACCCTGGATTTTCCTACAAGGCCAAATCTCTGGGGTTCACCTGAGGCTATAATCCTATCAACTGGCCTTTCATTGTGGCTACACCCAATCTCCCCTCCTTTGTCTTACCTCCCTGTGGCCCCTGGCCATTTCCCACACTTAATCCTAGCTGGACTCCATTGTCCAGGTCCTAGGAGTTCTGTTCTGTTCTCCCCAGTTTACTTGGCCATGCCTAGATCCCTCCCACAGTCTTTCTGTACATAAAGTCCATCTTGTCTGCACTAAGGTGCTAGGATTCTTATAATCTAGTCACTGCTCAAGACTTTTACAATCTAGCCAATAGTTCACAGATGGTCAGATTCCTTAAGAGTCTGGCTAATATGATGGATCTTAAATAAACCATATTTTTGGCCGAAAGAAGGCTTGGGTCGAATTCTTTTGGGCAGGACCCTCATGTTGTGCTCTCGGGGTTCCAGCACCCCTAAGCCTCTAGACCTCATCACCCCCCCCCCACACAACTGCTTATTGAAAAGTCTTATTTTTTTTTTCTAAATTTCCCACAGCTAAATTAAAGGCACTTTAATAATTTTCACACTAAATTCATCACATTGAACACAGCACACTTTTAAAGATAGCAAAACAGATGCTTTTGCAGGCCAATATTCCTGCACATTGTTCCTTTCCTGAGATCCAGGACAGGTTTTGAGACTTCCTCTTTTCTTTTGCACTTTGGACTCTAGTGGTTTTTTTCCTCTATCTTTGTTGAAAAGCCTTCATTTTCATCTGGCTGCAGGAAATGCCCTTATTTTGGGATGGCTGCCCTCTTTAATTAACCCGGGAGGGTTAAAAGTTACACCACAATTTGGGGAGAATGCAGTTTCACCCTAGCATTCCTGAATGTGCACTTCTAGTTTTTTTTTTTCCTGTGAATTTGGTGGTTCTTGGCCAAGAATTCAGAATTACTTATAGAAGCTTCTGCCTACAAATAGGAGATGTCCCTTAAGGGGAATTAGAGCTTACTTTAAGCAGCTGAATAATGTTATCATTTAGATTCTAACTCCAGGATTCTTTTAAGGTAAATAATTTCATCCAGAGCAAAAGACCCATATGGGAGAATTGTAATTAGGATCATCCCAGGTATAAAATGAAATATGTTTAAAAACCTGCAAGTTTTTGATAGAGCTGAGGTCAGCTAAGCTGGGTATATATATCCTTTATATGATCTCAGACTGCTGACCTGTCACTTTTTTCCTGCAACAGGGCCCTAAATCCTGAGTCTACTGTGGCTAAAGGATTTCCTGGAATCCTTTTAGTTTCTAGTTACCTGAAGCTGTAGGGCAGCTAGGTGGCACAGGGGATAGAGTGCTGGGCCTGGAGTTAGGAAGATCTGAGTTCAAATCTAGCCTCAGTGACTTACTAGCCATGTGACCCTGGGCAAGTCACTTAACCCTGTTGGTCTCAGTTCCCTCATTTGTAAAATGAGCTGGAGAAGGAAATGGTAAACCATTCCAGTATCTTTGCCAAAGAACCAGACACACCAGCCTCAGACCAAACACTTGACACTTAATAGCTTTACTAGCTGTGTGACCCTGGGCAAATCACTTAACCTCAATTGCCTAACAAAAAAAAAAGGGACAGCTAGGTGGCACAGTGGATAGAACATTGGTCCTGGATCTAGGCAGCCCTGAGTTCAAATTCAGCCTCAGACACATAACACTTACTAGTGGTGTGACCCTCGACAAGTCACTTAACCCCATCGCCTAGCCCCACCCCCCAAAAAAGAAAACAGCACTCCAAAGAACCAGACACAAACTGAACAACTTTTATGAGGCCACAAGGTTGTATAACCATTGGAATCTCTAAATCTTTCCCTCCTCAGAGACTTTCATGCTGCCATAGTCTTAGTCCAGGCTGACAAAGCCACAATATTCTTTGAGTTAATCTCAGACCTGGTTGCCTATTGTAATGTAGGATATACATTATCCTAGGATATAGGGCCGACACAAGGCAACTTTTCCTTCTCAAGCAAGAGGTAGGGGGCTGGGGAGGTGGTAGTTAAGGATAAGGATAAGTTAAGGATATGGCTGTCAGGACTTGGTCCAAAGCTTCTAAGTCCTTACTCAGAGAATGATGAGAAAACTAGAATGAGTAAGACACCTTCCAACCAAATTGCATTAATTCCTCTGAATAAGTATTCAGAAACCTGGTCAACCAAAAGTGCAGACTTTCCTTAACCAAAACCCTCTAAGGTTTTTCCTGAGCTCAAGTAACTTAAAACCTTGAGCAGTTACCTAAGGCAACATTTGATCTCCAGGCTGTGATGCATGTCACTCAAAAGGCAGGTCATCTGTTTGCCTATCTCCCCTAGGCAAACTTAGAAAATGCTTCTCCTGATCTTCAAAGAGACCTCTGGCTATTCAAGAATGTGGATAGTCTTGTCCCCTAGAGCATAAAACTGGTGAGCATTAGAGATCTTTATAAAACCTCCAAGAATTGTCTGTAACAAAACCACTGTTCTTTAGGCAAAATCTGCACAAATGTTTTTTATTAAAGAGATAGCTAAACGAATTAGAGGACACTTCTTATTAAAGAAGTGATTCCCAACTCTTAAAATGACCAATGTCCCTTTAATATGCATTGGGGAACAGGAAAAAAATTAACATCTGGTAGAAGTCAGAATATCTGTTACATCCAGATTTTCCTCTAATGTCTGAATTTAAACATCCTGTCATAAAACACTGATGAAGGACATAAACTTCAGAGTTACTTTAGATTAAGTGGTTTTGAACAGCTAGACAACGTCTTGGGCCTGGGAGTATACATTCCTTTGTGGGAAGACGGAGAGAGACCAGTCACTCATAATTAGAGAAATGTACGTTAAAGCAATTCTGAGATGCCACCTCACATACAACAGATTGGCAAGGGTAACAAAAAAAATGACGTACTGGAGGGGCTGTGGGAAAACAGGCACATTAATGGATTGTTGGCTGACCTGTGAATTTGTCTATCCATTCTGAAAAGTAATTTGGAACTATGCCCCCAAATTGCTAAACTGTGCATACCTTTGAACCTAGCTAGTGATGCTACTACTAAGCCTACACCCAAAAGCAATCAAAGAAAGAGGGAAAAGACACAAATATTTATAGAAGCCCTTTTTGTGGCACTAGACAAAGAACTCGAAACTGAAGGGGTGCCCAAAAATCGAGGAATGGATAATCAAATTATGGTGTGTAAATGTGATGGGATATTATTGTGTCGTCAGAGAAACCTGGGAAGATTCATATGAAGTGTTACAGAGTAAAATGAACAGAACCAGAACAATTTGAACAATAATAACATTTGAAAGAAAAGCAACTTAGAAAAACATAAGAACTCTGGTCAATGTAGTGGCCAAGCATGATTCCAAATCACCAATGATAAAACCTGCTATCTATTTCCTGACAGAGAGATGATGGATTCTAAAGGACACATTTTTGGACACAGAATATATAGGAATTTGTTTTGCTTGACTACGTATGTTTGCTATGAGGGTTTTATTTTAGTTTTGGTTTTTATGGAAGGGTAGTAGAGAGAGAGATAATTACAGATAGGGTGCCCATTTTCCAATTAGAAAAGAGCCAAAAGGAATCACAGATAAGCAATGCAGCTTTGAAAATTACACATTGAATTTATTATGTATTTTAAAAGAAAAGTGAGCTCTACATAATATAAATTCACAGCTTCACAAGGCTGGCCTCAGACATTTACAAGCTGTGTGACCCTGGGCAAGTCACTTCACCCTGTTTGCCTCAGTTTTCTTATCTGTAAAATGAGCTGGAGAAGGAAATGGCAAACCACTCTTTACCAGGAAAATCCCAAATGGGGTCCTGATGTGGGGATTAAAATTGTCCAACCTACAATAAAAGAGACTGAGGCAGAGCTCTGAGTCAATGGCACTTTATTAAAGGGTCCATGGTCCCTTCTAATGAAGTGGACCTCAGATCTTCCTCACAATTCGAGATGCCCCTTTCTTCTGAGACCTTGTTTTTATAGGGTTTGATACCCAAATATGCAAAAGAGTCATGAAAAAATACAGAATCTCGTTGGTTGACAGACCTTGCTCTTAAGGGCCAAAAATGACAAATCAGCAGAGGGGTCACAGGTTGGGCAAAGCATGGGGTGTCTCCACTGACTAACTGATCATAAGATGGTCACTTGCTCAAGCTGGACAAGAGAGAGAGGTTCAGAGGTACAAAAATAAACGGAGGGACTTTACAAAGCATCAAGATATCCCACTCATGCTGGGTTTGGACGTGGAATTTGAGTAAAGCAGAATGGCGACATCTTTGTCAGCATTCTTGTGGTTGCTCAAGTGAGCTTCACAACTTGGTAAACAAGTAGTGAATATTACATTAAAGTTTGAGGCCCATTATAAGAACCTATCTAACCCTATGTGATTTATGTAACATATCAAACTGGTTGGAATACAGTAGGGGTCCAAATGAATTATTTCTCATAATGAAGAGTCAGACATGACTGGAAAAAGACTAAACAATAACAACTCCAAAGATCATCATTGGAATTTATTGAATTGGGGAGGAGTGTGATGGGATCTGTGCTTTAGACAGATCATTTTGATGGCTGAGTGGAGGAAACACTGGAGTGGAGAGAGACTTGAAGGAGACCAATCAGAAGGATACTATATCATTCTGGGCATGACATGATGATGGCCTGGCTGGACCAGGCTTGGTGGCTGTGTGAGTGGAGAGAAAAGGACACACAGGAGAGATGTTTTGAATGTTAAAAATGACAACATTTGGCAACATATTGGATATGTGAGGTGAGAGCAAATAAGGAATTGAGGGAGACACCAAAATTGTGAGCCTGGGTGACTAGGATGATGGCAGCATCCTCCACAGTAGTAGGAAAATTGGGAAAAATAAGAGGAGGTGAGGTGTAGGGAGGGGGAGATTTTGAGTTTTGTTTTGGACATGGTGAATCTAGATGTCCAAAAAGCAATTCTGGTAATGGGAACTCAGGAGAAAGATTGAGGCTGGATGTAGAGATCTTGTAAGCAACTGCATGGAGATAATAATAGAATCAATGGGAGCTGATGAGATCACAGTATATGAAGAGAAGAGGGCCCAGGACGGAGCCTTGAGAAACATCCAGAGGTGGGCTGTCCAATTTTTAACAATCAGATCTCCAGGGGGAAAAACTGTACCTATGACACATTTTAAAATTTAATCTGCATGATTAATATTTTCTGAATTAGTTTCTTAAGTCTAGAAATCAACAAAACACTAAATCAAGCCTTGATTTGTACTATTTGCAAATATCCAGGTGCAAATAAATGCTCACACTGAAAACTTAACAATTGTCTGTCCAAAGTCTGTTGGAGTTGGCTTCATCATACCCCTGAATACCCATGGTTAGTTATCCATGGAGAGAGAAGGAGAACAAGAGAGAGCAGTGTTATGGAAATTTAGAGCAGAGAGAATACACAGGAGAAAATGGTGATCAAAGAGAGGTTGAGAGATGAAGAAGATTGAGGACTGAGAAAAGGCCATTAGATTTGGCAATTAAGAGATCATTGGTAGCCCTGGAGAGAGCAGTTTCAGTTGAATGATAAATTTGGAAGCCAGATTACAGAAGGTTTAGAAGACAGAAGAGGGAAAGGAAATGGAAGCCTATTGTGGACTTCTACCAATGTAAGATATAGCACCTTCTTTGCCTTACTGTTATCCCTTCCATATTGTGACATTGCCCACCATGGTTTCAATATATCAAAGACTGGCACAAGAAGTTAAATGGGAATTTTTGGGGAGTTTTGCATAAGCCACAGATGATGCATGAAACCCAGCAGACAACACAGAGCCTATTACCAAATTTTTAACCCCAATTTTACAATAAGGTACAGTAAACACCCCATAAAAGAAAAAGAAAAAATTCAGACTTCTTCTCTGGTAAGAAGGGAGGGCCAAAAATTTTTGCTTGGATTTTCCAGATCACAGGGTAACCCTTATGATGTGAAAGGGATAACTATGTATGTCTTAGAAAGTAGTCTAGAGCAGAGGCTTAAATACCCTGCCCACAGGCTGCATTCTATCCCCATACTCCCAAGTTGTGATTGGTAGGAGGGTTGTCTATCTATGGGTGAGACATCTGGTGTGTGCATATGTGCATATACAAGCTAGTCACTTCACCATTCATTTCTCCTGGTAAGAGTTTGGGCGTTGGCTACAAGGCATTCCAATCACTCTAAAGCTTTCTATTGTCTGCACTCACACACCACAGCAATAAGCTGTGTTTGGGTTAGTCTCACTGAGGTCAAGAATCATTCGTTAAGAGGATACCGTAGCTCCTTTTTGTGTGAATATTATAAGGTTTTCAGCAAACAGTCTAAGGACAGATACTATCAACTCCACCTCTTCCATTGCATTAAAACTGAGCTTAGTTAACATTGGAACAGCAAACAGGAAGCAGTATCAAAACCTTTGGGAAAATAATCTTGCCTGTTCATGACTATGCCACATTCCATAGTGCTTATGTGTGTTAACTAAGCTCAGTTTTAATGCAATGGAAGAGGTGGAGTTGATAGTATCTGTCCTTAGACTGATTCTCTTAACTTCTGACAGGTCTAGGAATGATAACTGGGCTTCAGATGCTAGAATGGTCCTTCACCTGAGAAATAGTCTTCCCATTCCCTATATTAAGATGGATATTCTCCCAATGCCCATACCTTCCCAGTATGTTTCTTACCTTCTCCTTTACTGACACTGATGGGGTTGGCATCTGGGCCCCAGAAAGGAAAAACCCTGGACTTTCCCACAGGGCCAAATCTCTGGCATTCTCCTGAGGCTATAATCCCATCAACTGGCCTTTCATTGTGGCTACACCCAATCTCCCCTCCATTGTCTTACCTCCCTATGGCTCCTGGCCATTTCCCATCCTTAATCCTAGCTAGGCTCCATTGTCCCTTGGCCACGAAGTCCAGGTCCCAGGAGTTCTGTACACCCCAGCTCATTGGCCACTCCCATTCAGATCCACTCCTAGGTCCCTCCCACAGGCTTTCTGTATATAAGGTCCATCTTGTCTCCATTAAGATGCTTAGATTCTTAAAATCTAGCCACTGCTCAGATTCTTATAATCTAGTCACTGCTTACCCATCTTCAGACTCCTTTAGAGTATGCCTAATTTGATGGATGTTCTAACAAACCTTGTCTTTGGCTGAAAGAAGGTTTGGGTCAAATTCTTTCGGGCAGGACCTGTGTGTTGTGATATTGGGGTCCCAGGACCCCTGAACCCCTAAACTGCACCAACCCCATTATGCCCTCACACTTTGAACTGTTTCTTGCTATGTGTCCTTGAAAAAGTCACTCCCTTCTTCTGGATTTCAGTTTCCTTATTCGTAAAATGAAGGGGTTGCACCAGATGGTCCCTAAAGTTTTGGTTTTTTTTTTCATTTCATGACTCTAGGAATATGGCACTCTTGGGGAATGGAGGCTACTAAATAGGAACTCTTCAAGAACAGGAATTTTTAGCGTTCTGATGGTTGGATAGAGCCCATGACCTTCCCCTGAGGGATCTGCAATTCAACATGGCAAATTTACTTCTAGAGGGCCCACTTCATATTTACAAGCTAAGGGCATATCCCTATTCACCAATTCCAACATTGTAAGTCCTTACCAGGTATGAACTACCAATGAGTTAGCGCAGACTATATTTCAGGAAATACCAGAAGTTTGCATGTCTTGGCTGGCCTGCTTCATTTGTTTGGGGAAGAACATGGGGTGGGATAGGGAGGAAAATTTGGAATCCATTTGTCCTGGTCTCTTTGGATTAACTCTGAGGCTTTATGCAGGAAGCTTGTAGAGCTCTCCTGGGTTCCTGTTGAGGAAAGTTTCAGCTACTTAGAAAATTGCACAAGAAATCTATTCCTTTGGGGATGGGATGGAGAAAAAGAACCAAGAGAGGCAGTGAGGAGTAAATAGGGTTGGAGCCATGTATTTTTCACCCTTCTTAGACCAAAGTATTTACCACTGAATCTCCTCAGCACTTGGCTTTCTTGGGACTGGGTGCACTTGAAAATACTTTCAGTGACTGAAAAATAGCTGAATAAATATTAGAGAATGCTTAAACAAATGATGGTATATGAATGTAATGGAATATTATTGTGTTGTTAGAAATTATGAACAGCATGGTTTCAGAGAAAGCTGGGAAGAGTGGTGTGAAATGATTCAGAGTGAAGGCAGCAGAACCCAGAGAGCAACTTATACCATAACAACTACAACGTAAAGACAAACAACTTAGAAAAACCTTAAAATGCTGATCAGTGCAATGACCAATCACAATTCCAGAGATCCAGTGATGAAGCACGCTAACTATTTCTTGAAAGAGAAGCGATAGATTTAGGGCAAATGTGTGTGTGTGTGTGTGTGTGTGTGTGTGTGTGTATACACACATGCATTTGGACATGAAAAATGCAGGAATTTGACTGCATATTTGTTACAATGGCTTTGTTTTTCTTATTTTGGAGGGAAAGTGGTGAGAAAAAGAGAAAAAAGATTTGTGTTAGTTGGAAAAAATTTAAATTAAAAATATTTTCAATGGATGACAGAATAAATACAGGAATTCAGATACAGGAATTCAATTCCATTCAGTGTTGCTTTCTACTATGTTATCCCACATGCATAGCCATGCTAGCTTCACCTTTGGTGTACTTGTCCTTGATATCTCTGGCTTCCCAAAGAGACAGAAGGTCTAGCGGGCTTCATAATAGCAGCACCACAAGCTTTCTGTCTCAATATTACATCTCTTTAACTGTGGGAGCAAACACCTTAACAAAAAAAGAATTTTTATTTGGGGTGAGAATTAACTTTTTAAAAAACAATTTGAACTAGAAAATCATCAACAGATAAACAGTTCCATATAGTACCTAAATTAATTTCCTTATTCAGTGCCATACTAGTCAAATCATAAAGGATTACTAAATAGAGCTAAAAAAACTATCTGGAAGAACAAAAGGTCAAGTATATCAAGGAATTCTACCTTCCTCTATGCCCTAGTACCCTTAATCCTGTTCATCTCCAATGTGACCTCCATTCTCTCCATCCTTCAGTTCTTTCCCAGTTATCACCCTATCTTGATCCCTTGGTGAATTAGTTCAACTATATTAGTTCAATCTTTGCCCCCTGTCCTTTTGCTGATCACATCTTGATAAATCCAAACCCTGTTATTCCCATCATCCTTCTCTTTTGTGCCTATTCATGTGCTGTGGAATAGAACTAGAGAAAAATCATTAACTGTACTGATTGGGTCCACTACAGATTTTTGTTATATAATCTTGACTAGGCCCTCGAAGCAGCAAGACAATTCTTTTACACTCTGTCCCACTATGATACTATACTGACTCTTACAAACCTGTTCATCCCTCCTTAAGCTTTTCACCTCAGCCTCCTTTTTGAGGTTTAAGGGTTTAGGGGTGCTGGGACCCCAAAATCACAACAAGCAGGTCCTACCCAAAAGAATTCGACCCAAGCCTTGGGCAGACTCTTATGGAGTCTGAACATTAGTGAGCTATTGGTTAGATTATGAGAATTTGAGCAGGGGCTAGATTTTAAGAATGGAGACGAGAAGGACTTTATGTACAGAAAGACTGTGGGAGGGATCTAGGCATGGCTGAGTAGTCTGTGGGGACTGTGAGGTAACAGAATGCCAAGGACCTGGACCATGTGACCAAAGGAGAATGGAGCCTAGATAGGATTAAGGGTGGGAAGTAGGGGGGTATGGGGAGGGGCATAGGGAGGTAAAACAATTGAGGGCTAGGCTAGGTTAAGGGAAACAGAGAATTGGGAGATTGGCTGTAGCCACAATGAAAGGCCAGTTGATGGGATTATGGCCTCAGGGGAACACCAGAGATTTGGCCAGATGGGAAAGTCCAGGGTTTTTTTTTTTTGGGAGGGGGGTCCAGATCCTAACCCCATTATCCCCAAATCCTTTCAGGTGAGGACCTTACCTCATACTTCCCTAAAAAACATATGGGCATTCCCTTGGAGCTCCCTGTTTTATCCTCTTCTCCATCTCACATCACTAAGACATTTTCCCTTACTATTCTTCCTGCTTTCCAGTCCTGGACAAAGAGGTGGCCCTTTCCTTTGCCAAGGTATAGGCCTTACTCCCTTGCTCTTGTGCCTTCCCATCTTATCCAACAGATTGCTCCCACTATCATCCTCATTTTCTCACTACTCTTCAGGCTCTCCCTGTCTACTGGTTCCTTCCTTGCCCCTTACAAAGACATCTATAACTCCCTGATCCTGGAAAAAAAAAAAAAACAAAACCAAACAACCCTCACATATCTCTCATAAATAATCTCTTTTCCCTATTCAAACAGTCACCACCCGTATTACCTTTCATCTGGATTGCCACAATAGCCTTTTTATTTTTTTTTGAGGCAATTGGGGATTTATGACTTGCCCAGGGACATAAGACTAGTAAGTGTCTGAGGTTGGATTTGAACTCAGGTCCTCTTAACTCTAGGGCTGGTGCTCTATCCAAGGTGCCCTTTAGCTGCCTCCACAATAGCTTTAAAATAAAAAAAAAACTTTATTAAAAAAATAACAAGAATTTATTTTTTCTTTCCCACCTATCTCCCCATTGGGGAGGCAGAGAGGGAAGGAAAAAAAAAGCCTTTATAACAAATATGCATAGTCAAGCAAAAGAAGTTCCCACATTTCTGTAACCAAATATGTATGTCTTATTCCTTACCCTAAGTCCATTATCTCTCTGTCAAGAGGCGGGCAGCATGCTTCAGCATTAGTCCTCTGGAATTATCATAGGTCATTGCATTGATTAGAGTTCTTGAGTCTTTCAAAATAGTCTTTCTTTACAATATTTAGTCATTGTATAAATTCTCTTCCTTGTTCTTTTCGCTTCACTCTGCATCAGTTCATGCAAATCTTTTTAGGTTTCTCTGATAGTACAATACTATTCCAGTGATCTATACATCATTATTTGTTCATCTAGTCTCCATTTAATGTGCACTCCCTTAGTTTCCAGTTCTTTACTACTAGAAAAAGAGCTACTATAAATATTTTTGTATATATGAATCCTTTATCTATTTCTTTGCAATATAATTTTAATTGATATCCCTGACACAATTCTCTCTATTCCAATCTACCCTCCACTTGGCTGTCAAAGTGTGTGCTAACAAGTTGGTCTGACCATGTCACTCCTCTACTCAATAAATGTCAGTGGTTTCTTAGTACCTAAAGAATAAAACATAAAGTCCTTTATTTGAAATTTAAAGTCATTTATAACCTGGCCCCATCTTATCTTTCCAGTCTTTTTATACTTTACTCCCCTCTATCTACTCTATAATCCTGTTAAATTGACCTACTTTGCTGTAGGTCACACACTACACCTCATCTCTATGCCTTTCCGCTGGTGACCCTGTTCTTGGAATGCTGTCTGTCTTCATTGCCTCTTAGTTGACTTTCTTCAAGATCAAATCCCACCTTCTGTAGGAAGATTTTCATAATTCTCCTAGCTGCTAGTGCCTTCCCTTAAGATTATCTTCTATCTACTCTGTATATATTAGTATATCACTAGTTGTTTATATGTTGTTTTCACTATTAGAATGTGAGCTCTTTGAGGGAAGGCATCATGTTTTTATCTCTTTGTTATCTACTGAACTTAGCATAATACCTGGCACATAGGTAAGTGCTTAATAAATTATCATTGGACTGAAAAATAAAGGAAAAAATTAGGAAAGGGGCATGGCTGGTCCAGATTTCAAACTATACTACAAAGCAGTAATCATAAAATATATTTGGTACTCACTGAAAATGGAAAATTCTATACATGGAGCAGAATAATGGCAAAATGTACTGAAGAAAATGAATATACTCTCATGGTCTTTAACTAAACCCAAAGGCTCCAACTACTGGGAAAAGGAGAAGAAAAGAAAAAAAGACTCCTGAGAAAACTAGAAAGCAGTCTGGTAGAAGTTAAATTTCAACCAATGTCTTCCATCATATACCACAATAAAATGTAAATGGATACAAAACTTAGATATAAAAGGCCATACCATATACAAATTAGAGGAGATAGGGAAGGAAATACTTCATGGTACTAGTTCCTGAATAAATGATCACAGGAGAGAAAATGGACAATTTTGTTTATATAAAATTGAAAAGCTTTTGCACAAACAAAATCAATGCAGTTAAAATTAGAAGAGAAATGGGAACTGGGAAAAATCTTTGCAGCAATTTTCTATAGTAAAGGTTTAATATCCAAAATATGTAGGAACCAATTTCAAATATGTTAGGACATAAGTAATTCTCCAATAGATAAATGACCAAAAGTTATGAATAGGTAGTTCTCAAAAGAAGAAATGCAAGCTACTGATATACCGTTGGAAAAACCCCTCCAAATTATTAGTAACATAAATGCAAATTGAAAAAATTCTGTGGCTCCAAATCAAACTCATCAGAGTAGCAAAGATAAAAAATGAAAATTACAATTGTTGGAGGGGATGTGGGAGTGATGGGGTGATGGACCTGGACCCTGAATTTTTCCATACAACCCAGTCCATGGCATCTCAACCAAGGCATCTAGCTATCCCAGCCCACCTAGATACTCAATATTCCTTTCACTGTCACACCTGGACCACCCAAGGCTATTTACCACTCCCTAATCCCATCCAAATCTTCTCACAGCCTTTTTTTGTATATAAGTATCAGGCCCATCCTGATCAAATTTGAAGATACTAGATATCTCACCACTCCTATTGGCATTACAATAGCAGATTCACTTGGAATCTGCCCACCATATAGGTGTTATTACCTTGACTGAAGGAAGGCTTATGTGGTCAAATTCTTTCAAGGCAGACTCCCTGTACCCTTGCATTGGTGGCCCTAGAGGGGGAGTTGCCTGACGCCCTCAAGCCTTTCTCCAGTCAAGACTGGAAGGTACAAAAGCCTCATTTCTCTATCCCTTTCTTGCTCTGCAGTTGGGGTTGTTCTCCAACCACCTGGGAAGGCTTGGAGGTGCTTTTTGAGCCTGACATTCTCAGGCTCCATTTGGGTCAGACAGTTTTGAGGCTGTCCAGGACCTGGGCAGACCTTCCGCCACATGGGGGATGCCTGATCTGGAAGTGTATCCCCAATTCTCTCAATTCTCTAGGATACTAGGGAATTGGGAAAGCTGCAGGTGCTTTTTGGTTTCCTGAGACTTAGTCCCTCTACGCCCTGGGATCCTCCTTCATGGAGGGACTCTCAGTCCCCATACCCATGCCTGCCAGAGACCCCTTCTCTTCTGGCCTCCTGGCCCCCAGATCCTCAGCTTCACAGCTGGACTCAGTGGGACTTCCCTGAGATTTGCCCCTAGGTTATCTTTTACAGAATTTTAAAAAGCTCAGTCTCCAAGACCTTGAAAAGGAAAGCTTTGTGCCTGGCCTCAATATGATCTAGAGGACCAAGAAAAATTGTAAAAATTAAAAATTTTTTTTCTTAAGATTTTTCTTCCTGGAGTCCCAGCTCTGACCAGGCTAAGGCTACAGTAAAAAAGTTAGAACAGCTAAAAATATCTTAGCAGATTTTGAGATTGATCATTAAGGAGTTTTGAAACACCTCCTTTCAAGCCTGATCACTCCCTTCTCTTGAGTCAAGAGGGTACCTCAGTTTGGGAGAATGTAAACAGCCCTGTATTTTCCTGTTAACCCCTTTTGCCCCTGATCAGATTAAGAGAAGAAAGTGCTGGAGAAAGGTAGTGTTGTTACTTCCCAATAGCATCTGATTCTCTTAAAAGAACTGGAATCAGAGTGGAAACTTTTGATACAGTAACAAGATCAGATAACCCCGTATGCCAAAAGTAAATGATTCTAATGGGGCTGTTACTTTCTTTCTTTGTTTTCCCCCATTCTGACATCACTTTTAATTCTCCCTATATTTGGGCTCTGCACATTGAACTTGCTTGTCAGATTTGTGTCTTCCAGACAACGGGCTATTCACCTACAATTGGTAGCAAACAGTGGGTACCAGCCCATGTCCACCCATTGTCCCCTGCCCACAGCCTATGCTCTGTTCCAGCTAACCTCTTCCCTGGAATCCCCTCGAGGCAGGGACAGCTCTACAACCCTTGCCAGCAGGAAGCAGTTTTAGAAGCTGAGACCTTCACCCCTTACCCCAAAAGATTTTGGCTCCCATTTGTTTGAGGGGGGAATGATGGGGTGATGGGACCTGGACCCTGAATTTTCCCACATAACCCAGTCCCTGGCATCTCACTCAAGGCATCTAGCCCATCCCAGCCCACCTGGATACTCAATATGCCTTTCTCTGTCATCACACCTAGATCACCCCAGGCTATTTACTACTCCTTAATCCCATTCAGATCTTCTCACTGTCTTATCTTATATATAAGCACCAATGTTACCCTCATTAAATTGTACAGATTCTTAGGATCTCACTATTCCTATTGGAGTTACAATAGGAAAGACTCACTTAGAATCCAGTCCACTTCTATTGGTATCACAAATAAACCTCACTACTTTGACCTAAAGAAGGCTTGAGTGGTCGAATTCTTTCAAGATAAACCTCCTGGACCCTTGCATTTCAGGGTCCCCAGCACCCCAAACTGCAGGACAGGCACTCTAATGCATTGTTGGTAGAGCAGAGAATGACTTCAACCATTCTAGAGAGAAATTTGGAAATATACCCCCAAAGTCACTAAACTGCATACCCTTTTACCCAAATATGCCACTTCTACCCCAAAGTGATCAAAGAAAGAGAAAAAAGACTCTTATGTACAAAATATCTATAAAAGCACTTTTTTTAAAAAAAAGAAGCAAATACTTTTCGTGTAGGTAAATTTCATTTGCAGCTTCATTGTACCATCCACGTTGGTACAAAATAATAAGAATCCTGTACTCAGTAGAAGGGCCTTGATAAGCTGAAGATCATAAAAGGAGGGAAACCTGGATGGTGACATGCCTAGTTAAAGGCAATAGAATTTACTCTGTGCCTGCTTTCCATATGTGTTTCTGGATGCAAGTGACCTTATTTTAGTCTTTTTATCCCCAATGCCTAACACAGTTCTTGTATAAAGTAGATGTAAAAGCACTTTTTGAACAAAGAATTGGAAACAAAGTAAATGACCATCGATTGGGGAATGACTGAACAAATTATGGTATGTGAATATAACAGAATATAATTCATCCATAAGAAATCATGAAAAGAATAGATTCAAAAAAGTCTGTTAAGACTTGGGGTTTTTTAAGTGCCTATAATTTTGGTTTTTGTTGAATTTTTAAAAATTTATTTTTATTCTAAACTCAAACACCAAATTAAAAGGATATTTCCATATGCAGAATAGCAAAGAAAAAGACTGCATATGAAACTGAAACTCTTTCCTATATACAACTTGCTTTTCTCTTTTAAGTATATAATAAATTCATCGGAAAGCTTTCAAAGCTGTCCTGCTTGTCTAAGTTTCTTGCTGGCCTTCATTCTGTTCTCAGTCAGCATTTAGTAAGCTCTTACTATGAGACAGGCACTCCTGTAAGATCTGGGAATACAAAAACTCTAGGTAGAAAGAAATGTAATGCCCGCCCTCAAGGAACTTGTATTCTAATGGGGTAAGACAACATATGAAAGGAAACTGAAAGGGGATGGGGTGGGGGGGGAGACAAAAGTACTTAGTGCCTCCCGTATAACAAAAAAATAATCAAGCAAAACAAATTTATGTTGTAATGGTCTTTTGGGGAAAATATCGGTCTCATTCTGCATATCTCATCTGGGTGGGTAGCATGATTTATCATCAGTCTTCTGGAACTTTGGCCATAGCATTGATAAGAGTTCTTAAGATCTTCATAAGTGTTTTCCTTTACAGTGTTGTGACATGTGTAAATGGTCTGCCTGCTTCACTCTGGAACAGTTCATTCAAGTCTTCCAAGGTTTTTCTGAATCCATCTTATTTGTCAAAATGTATGCAGCCATTCCCCTAGTGATGTTTACCCATTTTATCTCCAGTTCTTTTCTACAACAAAACGTGCTCCTATAAATATTTTCTGTACATTTTGGCCTTTTCATCCTTCTTTGATCTTTTTAGGGCATATTCCTTGTAGCAGTATCATTGGGTTAAAATTATACAAAGTTTAGTGACTTTTGAGGTATGTTTCAAAATGGTGACTGGACTAATTCACAGCTCCCCAAGAGTACATTGTCCTGATGTACCTGTCCTCCTATATCTCCTCCAGCTATTGTCATTTTCACTTTTTCTCATCTTTGCTATTTGGATGTGTGTGTCAGAACTTCAGAGTTGTTGTAATTTGTATTTATCTTATTTTTAGTGAATTGAAACACTTTTTTTTCCTTGTTGGTTAATAGCTTTCATTTCTTCCTATGCGATCTGTCTATTGATATCTTTTGACCATTTAACTACTGGGGAATGGCTCTTGTTCTTATGTATTAGTATCAGTTATTGAGAATGACTTCCCGGTAGGACCATTGATAGCCCTACCCCTACCCAAATGGTGAAACAATACACCTCTAAGTTTTAAGGGGTCTTGCAAAGCTTAGATGGCCCCTGACCTCAACAAGTTCCAATAGCACTATATACAGTGATAATAAAGTAAGTACTCATCCCCTGCCACCAGGGTGTAACTCCCCCTCCCCCCAAAAAGTAACAGGAATATCCCCAGGAGCCCAAGCTACTCTACTGAATGTTCAGAGGGCTCAGATCACTAATTTTTCCTATCCTGGAAATGTATAACTTCGGGGTGGGGGTGGGGGGGAACCTGTGGCCCTCTAGGTCCTCAAGTGTGGCCCTTTGACTGACTCCAAACTTTACTGAACAAATTCCCTTAATAAAAGGATTTGTTCTGTAAAACTTGGACTCAATCAAAACCCTGCATCCAAGTACCTAGAAGGCCACATTTGACCTCAAGGCCACAGGTTCCCCATCCCTGGTATAGACAACGTTTTTTCCCCATTCTGTGGCCTCAAAATTCCTGCTCTAGGAGTCTAGCTTTTCCTTTCATCTCTACTTGGTGCATACCAAATGTTTCCTTTCCCCTCTATCTCCTCCCTTTACTCTCCTGATGTAGTAGGTTCACTTCTTAATGTCTGTAATCCTACCAGTGTTCTCATACCTTTCTTTCTGCTCCATACCACCCTAATTCTCTGAGCAGTGGTGTGCTAAGTCAAAGATTTGGGTTCCAGGACATCATAGTGTTCCATCTGGACGGCCCTGCCCTGTCTACTAAATATACATTCCCGAGGAATCACAGCAGGAAGCACCATAGGCAGTTTTAACTCCTTCACATATAGTCAGCTGCTGGGAGGGGAGAGGCTTGTAGAGGAAGTGGTGAGAGGTCACCCTCATCTTAGGGAGAAAAAACCCCCAGATAATAGGGTACTTTAGAAGACCCGTGGCATCCTCATATTCTTTGGGAAGGTCATAGATTTAGGGATGGGAGGGACTTCAGAGATTGTCTTATGCAACCCTTTCATTTTACAGATGAAGAAACTGAGGCTCAGGGAGGATAAGTGAGTTGTCCAGGGTCACCCAGTCCATAACCCTAGGAAGAACTCAGTTTCTTCTACAGGACAGAATGCCCTGGAGTCTAGTAAGGCATGTGTTTGAGGGTCAGTCTGTCCAGTTGGGACTTTTCCATCCTGAATGAGAGCAGCAAGGCTTTGAGCCTATTGGACCAGTCTCTTGTGGCTTTACTTGGCATGCTGACTAAAGGCTTTTCTACAGAGTGGTGTGATTAAAAAAAAATCCTAGCCAAAAGACCTGCGTTTAAGTTCTAGGTCTGACACTAATTGGCTGTGTGACTCTGGGCAAATTACCCTCTCTGAAATCACCCTTTCTTCATCTAAAAAAACAGATCTAATTATACTCACCATATAAGGAAAGGGCGCTGCAATCCACACTGCACTTGATACATGAGTTACTATATCATACTGTTTTTCTATCTTGATTTCCCTTTGTCCTGAAGGGAAACTGAGGCAAAGAATTGGTAAAACAGTTAAATCAGTTCCTCACAAAATTCAGCAGTCACTGAGGCAATAAATAACCTAATTAATCCAGGCCCTAACCCACTTTTACTGAATAACCTGACTAATTATCTTGGTTCTTTGCTTCTTTTTTTCACAGCAAGTACTAGGCATCAGGCCAAACTTTTCCCTAGGGCGGATCCCATTACAGGGCACTGTGAATACAGGTGTGAAGGACTCAGGAGCTGGGATGAATTCCCACCCCATGGAGCTGAGTGTCTCATCACAGGTTTGTGTTGGTGACCCGTCTCCCTCTTCTTCTCTGCATGGGGACCCCCAAGACCAGTGTTAGATAGCTTCCTCAAAGTGGTGGGGCACGTGTCCAGGATAATAATATGCCACTAGGGAGAGGGGACACTATCAATGAAGAGCACTATCAATCCTCCCCACCCCCCAAAGCTGACACAATACACAAAGCCCTTCAGCCCACAACTCAAGTGTCTACTCAGGAGATGTCCCTTCTGGTTTGAATCCCACTGTGGAGCACTGATGTATCTGTAGCTCAGCGAGGACTCCTCCCCACTGTGGTCTGAGAGAGTAAACCAGCACCAATTCACAGCTGACAAACTCCAGGAGAGTGGCAGGCAGCAAGCTGGGGATGGAGCCCTGGGCTGGGTGCCAGCTCCCCTGTGTCCTGTTCCCGGCTCTGCCAGTGACTCACTCTGGGGCTTGGTGGCCTCCCCTCCCATTTTGGGGCTGTTACTTTTTTCTTGGTTCCCTCCATTCTTGGCCAGGGATATCCAGGCTCAGACGTGTTAGGGGGACAGGGACCCCTAGAGAGCAGACAGGGTTGTCAAGGAGAAAAGCTCAAGAGACTAGAACATGGAGTGCTGGAACACGAGGGCCGGGCTGAGGCCATAGAGACAGAGGTCCTGGGTATCTGGAGAGGCTCCCCGTATGAGGGGGCAGGAGAGGAAGGAGGGTGGTTGTAGAGCAGGGAAGGGAGGTTCAATAGACCTGGAGCCTCTCTTGTCCTGGAAGGAAGTAGGGTTGGTAGAGAAAGTGGGGTGGGGTTAGGGGAGGAGGCATTCAGCCAACCCTGCTGGGCAGCGGTAAGGAGGGTATGAAAGGGCCCTTCACATGGGGGCAGTGGACAGGAAATCCATCCAACCACCAATGTTATCTGAGAAAACGGCAGTGCCTGGCAGCCCCCAGGTTGGCACGCCCTCCATGGCTACAGTCAGGACGCAATCAGCAACTGGAACAGCTGGTCCACACCCCTTTTCTCCCTCCCCTCCCCCTCGCCCTCCCCTGCTGGCTGTTGGCACAGGGTATATTTCCTTGGCAATGACCCTAGTCCTCCTTTTAAAAAAGCCCTTCTCTCCGTCCAAGCGCTGGCCACTTTTTCTAAGTTCAAGGTCCGGTCCTAGGGCTCCTCCCACCATCCAGACCCAGTTGGTCCAGCCCCTTTCCCTTTGCATGCAGTGCCCCCTGCTGTCCCAGATGCCGACATGTCCTAAACCCATACAGCTTGAATTTTTAAATTTCCTGTTCAAAAATGGCTGAATATATGATGCTGTATTAATGCAATGCAATATGCGAGTGCTATAAAAATTGTCAATATAAAGAATACAGTGGAACGTAGAGATGTTTGTACGAAGTGAAGCAAGGAGAGATTCTTGAAACCAAAACTCTGAATAAAACCACATATACCACACCTTGTACCCATTAGAGTGACAAGCATGACAAAAGAGGAAAATGACAAATGTTGGTGGAGCTGCAGGAAAACAGGCGCTGTAATGCATTGTTGGTGGAACTGTGAATTTGTCTAGCCATTCTGGAAAGCAATTTGGAGCTATGCCCCCAAAGTCACTACATTTTTGTCTGACACTCAGTAGTACCACTACTAGGTCTATACCCAAAGAGATCAAAGAAATAGGAAAAGGATCTATATATACAAAAATAATAATAGCAGCTCTTTTTCTAGTAGCAAAAAAAAAAACCTAAAAGGGTGCCCACCTATTGGGGAATGACTAAGCAAATTATGATATATGAATATGGTAGAATATTAATTGTGCTATAAGAAAAGGTAAAATGGATAATTTCAGAGGGATCTGGGAAGAGCTCTAAGAACTATTGCAAGGTGAAACAGAACTCAGAACAATTTATGCAATGATAATATTACTAAGAGAGACTTTAAAACTCTGTTCGATGGAATGATCAACCACCATTCCTGAGGATTAAAGATGAAACAAGCACCGGCCCTGGAGTCAGGAGGATCTGAGTTCAAATCCGACCTCAGAAACATAACCTTTACTAGCTGTGTGACCCTGGGCAAGTCACTTAACCCCATTGCCTAACCAAAAAACAAACAAACAAAAAAATTAAACAGGTTACCCCCTTTCTGCCAGAGAGGTGATAAACCTAAAATACAGAATGAGGCATACATTTTGGGGCATGACCACAGCAGGAATTTATTTTGCTTGGCTATGCATATTTATTAAAAGGGCTTTGCATTTTTTTTTCCAAGGGGGGAGGTAAGAAGTTGAGGGAGAGTTGGGGTAAGGTAGCAACTTAATATATATTTTTCAAAAAGTTGAGCATAGAGATTCATTTTTTCATGTGCAATCCTCTTTTTCTGTTTTTCTTTGTGTATCAGTCCTTCCATCAAGGATTGGACTGGCTGCCTTGTGAGAGACTGTAAGTTGTTAAGGACCCTGGGCATCATTGTTCTGGTAAATGTTTAACAACCAGCTCTTACAATGGAAAAATGTATGCATGATATATTTTTAAGTTTAATTTTCATTATTAATATTTTCTCTATCACTTTCTTAAGTTTAGATAATAAATAAGAAATCAAGCCCTGAATTGTAGCATTGGCAATTTTTGAGGTGCAAATGCTCAGACTAAAAATTTAACAACTGGCTCTTAAGAGCTGGTTAGAGTTGGCTCCAGCAGGTTATTGTGTTTCTTCCTATTTTGGAAAGAGAAGAAGCTAACATGGGATTAGTACTGGAGGGAAGACTCTTACACTTCAGTGGGACCTTTAAAAATCTCCTATGAGAGAGTTAAGGGAGAGAGAACACAACAAGAAGAGGGAGTGAATGATGATGGTGGTACTTCCCCAAGCCACATAAAGCACCAGTGGTGGCAGATTGCTTGGTAGCTCCCCTTCTCAAGCTGAAGACTGGAGAGGTGAAAACTAAAGGGTCAAGAAGGAAGGTATGAAATTGTTTTGTTTTCTTTTTAAATTGCAGGCTCTTGCTCTGGTGACTGGAAGACCGAGTTAAAAAACAAACAAATCAGAAAACAACAACAACAACAACAGCAGCAAGTACTTTCTGGGGAATTTGGAATAAGAATCTGGTCTTTATTCCTTTCCCCTGCCTAAATTTAGCAGGATGTGCGTGGCACATATTTCTAAGAGTACTCTTTAATTTTATTAAAGATTGCATCTGACTGATCTAATCTTATTTCAATAAACACTTGTGACTGACCCTGTCCTGTATGTTTCCTTGTGTCCCTTTGTTCATGGTTTTGTGACTCACATAGGATAGAGTGCTCTTCCCCAGAACAGCCTGTTAGAGAGTTTTTTCTCTTTAACTGGGGGAATAATCTAGGGCCATCCATATGTTTCATAACTACACTTCTGAGGAAAGAATTGCTATGAAATTGGGCCTTTCGATATGCAAGCTCCATCTGAGCACATCTGAGCCTAAATTGTTGTTACAAGCAATGCAGTGTTACAAGCAAATTTATAGAAAGGTTCATGTTTATTGATGTTTGTCAAGTTCATAATAATAATAATAATAAAGAAAGACTTGGTCAAGGGTTAGCTGGCAAATAATCTGCAAAAATATAGATGTTACAGAAGGGATCATATCCCTTACCTCAGTCATTTTGCTCCTAGTGATACATCCTAAGGATGTTTTTAGAAGGGAAAAAAACTTTATGCACTTTTTTCCTTTTGAGACCACTTTACATTAATTTATACTTTTTTTTTATTGATTTACCTGTGTACTTACTGTATGCTTCCCTCTGCCCCTGCAGAAATAAATTCCTTGACAGCAGGAACCATTTTATTTTGTTTTATTTTTTCACTTTGTATCCTCAGGGCCTACCTAACACAGTGCCTTACAGAGGTGTTTAATACAACTTCTAATATAAATTTTTACAGAATATTATTGTGCTACAAAGTGATAAATATGAAGGATGCAAAAATATATATGACCAGCTGGTGGCACTAGTGAGCAAAGCAGACTGGGTGGTCAAGGTGCTAAGAGGAGGGTGGTACTTCCCTAAGCTATAAGAAGCAATATGGTGGCAACACTGGTAGTTTTGCTTCTCAAAGCAAAGATGAGAGAGGTGAAAGCTAAAGAGGCAAAAAGGAGCATATACATTTTTATGTGTATTAAAATATACATATATGTGTATTTATTTGTTTTTTACATGTCTGTCTATCCATCTATCTAAAATCCTAATCACTGATTCTTACTCTTTCTTTCTCTCCTTTTTATGATTACTACTCCAAAGCTGAAGTTTGTTTTCCTTATAAATATTCTCTTTTCTCCTCCACCCTTTTCACCCTTCCTCTCCCTATCCCAACCTGGTTCTAACAGATCTGAGGCGTTTTCTTGAAATATAGCATCCAAGTTTTTGTTTGGTTGTGGTTTTCAAGGAGTCCAAATGATTCCTAAATGATTACTGCTCAGTGTGTTTTCTAGGTTAGTTTAAAAATATATATAATATACATATATATATAGTAGCTACCTTATATGTGCTTCTATTTTATCAATCTTTTTAATTTGTTGTAATATTTCATGTTGTCTCATGGAATCATTGAGTTCTCTTTGTTCCATTCAATTTTTTAGGGAATCTATTAGTTGGGTAGGGTTCAACCTACCTTTCGTTCTTAGCTGTTTATTCTCCTTCCACTTCCTATTTCCCTTACCATCTAACTCACTCCCCTGCCCCACCCCACCCTACCCCAAGCCCAGGACTTCTTCAACATCGACAGAGCAGTTTTGTTACTACCATTATAAATTTAACATATACTTTTTTTAAAAAGCAAGATATATGTAACAAGAATTCACATTTTCATATACAACATTCTTTTTTGTTCTTTGCATATTGAAGTTCATATTTATTGATGTTTGTTATGTTTATAATAAAATAAAGATTAATTTAAAAAATTAAATTGCTTGTTCAATCCTTTGACTACTCATCTATTGAGAAATGACTTTTCTTCTCACGTATTTGTATCAGTTCTCTACATATCATAGCCCCTTTGTTTTATAGATGAGGAAACTGATGCCTAGAGAAGTTCTTTGACTTACCCAAGCTCATTCAGTCCTAAGTAACAAAGCTGGTATTTGAACTCACATCTTGATTACAATCACTCTGCCTACTAGACCACACTGCTTTGAAGACATGGTCTGATTGAAAAGCAGAACCTTTCAAGAAATGAAGGCAAAAAGGAACAGGAATGAAAATAGGGAATATAATAATAATAAAAAAAAAAAAACTCTTCAAGGTCAAATGTACACAGGTATATTTATTATTATTTTTTTCATTTAACCCTAACTTAGGCTCAATTGAAATAAAGTGTAACACCCTGTCCCCTTTCTGGATCACTTCCTCAACCTGCCTTTACAATCGAAGTTTGGGTCTGCAGAGACTGAGCACTCTCAGGTTCCTGTGCTGCCATACTTCCAATGCTGCAGCTCATGAGCCTTCATCAGCCAGTAGACACCATTAGCTGTGGCATTTACTGAGACCAGATAGTAAGAAGAGTAGTTACAAAACATTCTCCGGTAGACCTACGGCACACTCATTCTTACACAGTGTCCCGGGGAAGGATGAGCGCAAACTTAAAATGATAATGAAGCACATATCTATGTGGCCAAGGCAACTAACAACTTTGGAACTGCAAGGGTTAAAGTTCTTTCTCTCCTGTTGAGTCTTCATAAAGCTCACCCTTGGGAACTGCATCTCTGTTGGGCAGGATGCTCAAATGAGCTCCTGGGGTGGCATCATCTCCACAGCCTCCTGAGATCAGCTCTCTCTCTCTCTCTCTCTCTCTCTCCCTCTCTCTCTCTCTCTCTCTCTCTCTGAGTCAGTCGGGGTTAAGTGACTTACCCAGGGTCACACAGCTAGTGTCGAGTGTCTGAGGTCAGATTTGAACTTGGGTCCTTCTGACTCCAAGGCCAGAGCTCTATACATTGCATCACCTAGCTGCTCTGCAAGGTCAGCTTTCTCTTGAAGCCACAGCTGGGCTCCATTTTTTACTATGAGAGGTTCATCTCCTGTAAGCTGCTTCCTTCCTCAAGTGACTGCCTTTATGTATTTATATACATTAGCAATATGTGTGGGGCAACTGGGTGACAATGGATAGAGTGCTGGGCCAAGAATCAGGAAGACTCATCTTCCTGAGTTCAAATCCAACCTCAGACACTTACTAGCTGGGTGACCCTGGGCAACTCATTTAACCCTGTTTGCCTAAGTTTCTTCATCTGTCAAATGAGCTGGAGAAGGAAATGGCAAACCACTCCAGTATCTTTGCCAAGAAAACTCCAAATGGGGTCACAAAGAATCAGACGCTACTGGAATGGCTGAACAACAGAAGGAATGTGTGTCTCTGTTCCCTGCTGGATACGCATTTCCCACTGGTTGAGTAGTGCTTCAAAGCAACTGTGACCAAAGGTGAGGGTGGGGTGGGGATTGGGGGGAGGATAGAACAATCCCCTCTTCCCCAAGAGCAATTCCCTCTCAAGGCCCAGGTTCTTCCTCCACTTCTTGCTTGGACCTATCCAAACTGCCAAACTTGCCCAAGGTTTAAAGCCCAGCAAAGTTGTATCTGATTTTTGCTTGTTCAAAGAGGTTATTCCTTTTAATTCCATCATAGAGAAGTGTTCACACTTTGTAAAGGGAGTACCAGTTGTTAGCACCTTATTAACACCTTATTACTTCTCATCTCTTCTTTACTTTCTGTGACTCCTCTGCTGTGGTAGGTAGGGAAGAAATCCCTTCTCCTTTATATTCTTCTCTCTATTTAAACATTTGCTGTCCCTGGAAAATCACTGGGCTTTGTTTTGCCAAAGTCCAGGTGACATAGTTCAGAAACAAAGTTCATAGTTTGATCCAGAAATTAGCATTCTTCCACAAAGATACTGGCCTATCATAAGTGGTGGGCTTAGGGATTATACTTAGTTCCAGATTCAGAGTTATACCATTTTAACAAGTATATGTGATTTTATAGTGTTACCCTTTGTCTTGGAACTTACCTCCATAATCCCAAAGATAATAAAGAAAAAAATCAAGCTTCCTTTCCATCAAAGGAAAAGTCTGGTCCCCTACAAGAGTTTGAAGAATATGTGAGACTTTCCCATCAGGAATCAGGGACCTAGAGTCCAAAGGACTCTGAAGTCATCTGAAGTCAGCTTCAGGTGAAGAACCAAATCACTTTGTCTTGGTGCTTTGGCCCAGGACTGTGTGGGCTTCTCCTTCTGCTAGAGAGGGAGGCCCTTCTGCTATAGACCCCCATGAAGACTAGGTTTAATCGTGAGGGAAGAGGTTGTGCATGTATGAAAAGTCCTCTTGGTTCTTGTAACACATAGGGCATATGAAAAATCTGCAGTGGACCCCTGGAACACACAGGATAATCCAAACTGCAGTTCAAACTCTCCCTTCTGTAAGCCAAACAAGCTGATTTATGACAGAAAACAAACTCAGAAAAGTCATAGAGAGGCGTGGGGCTCCTTGAAAAGATTCTGCCCTTGGGGTCGATTACTCAGGGTTTCTGGGCCACCTTCAGGCTGCAAGTGTCCCAGAGGAGCTGTCTGGACTCCTGTCACAGTAAAGCAAACATTCCCTCTCTGGAGTTGGGTTTCTCCTCCTTTTTTGACTCTCTTCCATGGACCCACCTGAACTGCCAAATTTATGCTCATCTAGGGTTTCGCTATTTAAAGTCACACAAAAGCATGCCCCTCCTCTTTTTTTTTTTTCATGTCCAACGAGTTAGCTCTTTTTAATTCCATAAGAGAAAGGTATTCACATTTGGTAAAGGAATTACGCATTAACACCTGATTATCTTTGTGATCTACTCTGACTTTGGTGAAAGTAGCAATTGTAGGGGGTGGGGTGGAGGAAAAAAAGTCACCCTCACTTCCAAAAGGAGAAAAAAGGATGGAGATTTCTTGTCAAGGTCATTCATGCTATGGTGTATTATGTGAGGGCTGGATCTAGGGATGCCAGAGACTCTGCTGGCCTCCAATCTTGCATCTCCAACCACCTTTTAGATGTCTCCAACTGCATGTCCAGTAGACATCTTCAGCTCCTTAAGTTCAAAACTGAACTCATTAGCTTTCCTCCTAAACCTATCCCTCCCTTCCTATCTTCCTTATTACTGCAGAGGGCAACACCTTCTCAGTGCCTCAGGCTCAAAAACTAGGAGTCATCTACTCACTATCTCTCGTGCCTCTATATCCAAACTGTTGCCAAAGCCCACTGATTTCACCTTTGTAACATCTTTAGAGTATGTCCCCTTCTCTCCTCTGACACTCTAACATTGCTACACCATGGTACAGGCTCTCATCGCCTCATGTCTACAATAGCCTACTGGTGGGTCTGCCTGCCTTAAGTCTGCCCCTTTCTCCAATTCATCTTCCATTTAGCCACTAAAGTGATTTTCCTAAAATGCAGGTCTGATCATATCACTTCCCTACTCAATAAACTCCAGTGGGCTCTTATTGCCTCCAGGAGCAAGTACAAAGTGGTCTGTCTGGCATTAAAAGCCCTTCATAATTCAGCTCCCTCCTACCTTTCCTGGCTTCTTATACTTTACTCCCCAACGCATGCTTTTTTTTTCTTTTTTTGAGGCAAACAGGGTTAAGTGACATGGCTAATAAGTATCTGAGGGCACATTTGAACTCAGGTCCTCCTGATTCCAGGGCCAGTGCTCTAATCACTGTACTATCTAGCTACCTCTACACATGTTCTTTGATCCAGTGACACTGGCCTCCTGGCTGATTCATGAACAAAACACTCTATATCTCCACTCTGGGCATTTTTCTCTACCTGTCCCCCATGTCTGGAACATTCTCCCTCCTCTACTCCAACTACTGACCTCCCTGGCTTTCTTTATTTATTGTTATTCAGTCATTTCCCATGTTTTTCGGGACTTCACATTTATTTATAATTAATATATTACTTGCCTTCTGCCTGCCTGCCCAAGGAGGGGCCAGAGGGAGAGAATTTGGAACTCAAAAGTTTAAAAAAAGAATGTTAAAATTTTTTTTTACATATAATTGGGAAATACTTAATGAAAGAAATAAGAAGTATTTTTAAAAATACAGAGAATAGACCTGGGGGGCAGCTAGGTGGCGCAGTGGATAGAGCAGCAGCCCTGGAATCAGGACGACCTGAGTTCAAATCTGGCCTCAGATAGTTACTAGCTGTGTGACCCTGGGCAAGTCATTTAATCATGTTTGCCTCAGTTTCCTCATCTGTAAAATGAACTGGAGAAGAAAATGACAAACTACTCCAGTATCTTTGCTAAGAAACCCCAAATGGGGTCATGAAGAGTCGGACAGGACTGAAACAACTCAATAACAACACTCCATACACATGCTGATTGAGCTCTTGTAGTCTTTTCACTGGCTATCTCCCATGGCTGGAATGTTCTCCTTCCTCATTTCCACTTCCAGGCTTCTTTCAGGATTCAGCTCAAATCCCACCTTTTGCAGGAGACTTTTCCTGGTTCCCCCCCCCCCCCCACTCACACCTTCCTTTTGACATTACCTTCTGTACTACGTTATGGTATACCATACATCTCATATAATTTTTTTTTTGCGTGTTGCCCCCATATTAGAAAGAGGGCTCCTCAAGATCAGGGACCACTGTGTATCCAATGCCTAGCACATAGTAGGCGCTTTTTGACTGATCATTTAATCAAAATGAAAATGATGAAGTAGACTGTATCTGTCAATGTATACGACATTCTGCACCCACCCATATCCTTCCCACCTTGTTATAACAGCAGCATTCAGCTTCATTTTAATTTTTTTTATTTCATTTTCATTGTTGTGGCCATTACATATATTACGTAAAGTGTGTGTGCACCCTCCAGTTCTCCCCAGGTAGGGTACAAATGTCCACATGTCTCTGTCTAGATGCGGCTCAAAGAGAGGCCGGAATGGGTCTTTCCAGAGAAGCCTCCACTCACGCTTCTCCCGAGGGAACTCTGAGCCCCTGGTTACAAGAGCTTTCCTGGTTCTGCTGATTTCACTCTGCATTGTGGCATATGGTCTTCCCATATTTCTCTGACTTTGGTCTCTATTTTTTTTTTTTACCAACCACATTATTTATGGATAATAATGCTGTAGGAAGCACAGTTGCCTCAGAGCTGGTGTCAAGGGAGCTGGTTTGGCCTCTGAGTCCCTGGGCTGGGGAGAGTCAGGCTCTAGGAAATACAGGCTGCCTGCCAGAGTGGGGGCAGGGATCAATCCGGATGAGGGGAACCAGGCGTGAAAGTCATAGGGGCCGGGAAGGGGGTTTCCAATGGCCGGTGGTTTGATGCCAGCACTATCAGAGTAGAAGCCAGGTTCAATACCACTCAGTCTGGGCCCCAGGGAAGGGGCAGGTCTGGCAGAGTTAGAAAGCCATGCACTGATCTGATCATTGGGCTGCTGAGTGGGGGAGAGCAGAACTACTGACCCATGCATGCCCTATTCATGGACCTTGCCCAAGGAGGAAAGCTAAGCAGGACAGGTGCCTTACAGCCATCAAGGGGAAGCTAATGGAGAGGAACTGTGCCTTGTGGGCATCTAGGCATTTGGACTGGAAAAGATTCCCTACTGACCTGAGGTCAGGGTCCAGTCCCCAGATCTCAAGGGTTTCAGCCCTCCAGTCCTCCATCCTCCTATCCCAAAACCTTTGCTTTGAAAAGTAACTTGATCCACTGCACTACATTTGTCACCTCGCCCCTTTGCAGAGGTGAGAGGTCCACAAGTATTGCACATATTTCAGACTTTTTCCAATTATTGATCGTCCAAGTTCTCCCAGCAAACAATGTAAGCCTGTCCAGCTCTGCCTCAGTTCCCTCATCTGAGGAATGGGGCTTTTGGAACTTCTGGAAAAAGAAATACGCCAGATAGCAATTTGGAGTTTAGAGTAATGAGAAGCCTTATTAGGGTCCTAGCCCGGCGCACTGAACCTGCCTAGGGAAGAGGAATTAGGGAGGATGCGGTATAACATGCAAAAGGGTCAACCAGCATCAGAGAGAAAGGTTACCTACATTAACTTCAACTTTCCAGGGTTGCTTTGTATGGATAGAGGGTGGTGGGGCTTAGTTTAAGAGTCAAAAGGGTAAGTACCTAGGGTCCTTTAGAAACTCTTAGCCATGTTTACATATTTCCAAAAGAAGGAAGGAACCGCTGGACAGTCTGCCCAATGGACTGGCTGCAGTGGTATGTGCCCACCCTGCCCTGAGGAGGACTTCCCTGAAAGTCTTTGCCTCCTGTGGGAGGCCTGTCCTGGAGAGCCAAGCACTGGAGTTGGAACAGTCCAGGACCTACAAGCGGGCAAGCCCACCCAGCCTCCTTTCTCTTCTCTCTCCTGCCCATCTCTGCAGCCAGCTCACCATAGCTCTCCCTAGCATGCTTGCCAAAGAGCTGTCGAGTTTTCTCCGTTCTGGGGCGCCAGGCTGGGTCATGGGAGTGGAGGAGGCATCTTTGACTAGGGATTGGCAGGGGCCCCAGAAACTCCCACCTCCTCTGGTTTGCCTGCCCTCCAGGGGGCTTGCATCACCCCTGGGAAGACAGGAAGGGAAGAGCAGATTCTGGGAGCAGATGGGAAGGCCTGGGGATTGCAGAGGGTCCACTGCCCCCCTCAGGGGCCTAGCCGGTCAGGACAATAGTCCCTGTGGCTGTCATGCTGAAGCTCAAGCGGTTGTCTGGGCAACAGCGGAGGCCAGTTTCCACCAATCCATGGCAAAGATAGGTTGGGGGAGGGAGGCGAGGGAGGAAGGAGGGGAACTTGCTCCCCCCCAAAGGCCAGCATCCTATATAAGGAGCCAGGGCAGTGGGGAAGGGATCAGTGTGGGGTATAACCTGCTCTTGGGGTTGGGAGTGAGGACACAAAGATGCCTGGGACTCATCACTCCAAGTTTGGGCCCTGGGGCAACTTCTGGGCCACCATGACCTTACTGGGCCTAGCAGTGCATGCAGGTAAGGACTGGGGGTGAGACAGAAAGAGGCAGGAAGTCCTTTCCCTTTCGAGTTGGGGGTGGGGGTTAGGAGGTGGGAGAGATCAGTATCTGGTGAGGGAGAAGTGATAGAGCCTGAGGAAGGTGTGGGATCCACCTTGGCATTTCCAAGGGCAAAGAGAACTGATGGAAAGGGCGCTGGATAGGAGGGGTAGCAAGGGGTCCCTTGGTTGCCACAGGGACATGTGTGTAGGGTCCATGGGAGGGGCTGCCTATACTCTCTCTCTACTCTCTCGTCCCAGAACTTTGAAGGGTTTGTTGGTGGAGTGAAGCTGATTCTGAGTGTCCTGGCCAGGGAGGCTCTCACTGACCAGCTGCCCCCCTCTTTGACCCATAGAGTATTAAAGTTGGAAGGGACTTTAAAGATCTTTTCATTCATCCTTCCCCCCTCCACATCCTTACCAAGAAAGGTTTGTCTCCTCTTCTTCCCTCCCCCTCCCTTACTTAGTCAGCTCAGGGACAGAAAAGAAGCCGTTGGCATCTGGACAGGAGAGAACAGACTGAAGCTTTGCTTTCCTTCTTCTCTCCCTGCCCCTCTAAAAGTCGATTTGGGGCATCCTAGGAGCTCTGTCTGAATTGACTTGTTTTTACTTTTATCCTCTTCCCCTCTCTTTATTTTCTCATTCTCTCCCCCAGTCCTGCCCTCCTTCACCAGAGTTGGAGTCATAATAATAATAATAATAATAATGGTCGCTAACGTTTATATAGCTTTTTTTTAAGGTTTGCAAAACATTTTGCATATGTTATCTCTTTGGATATTCACAACAACACTTCGAGGTGGATGTTATTATTATCCCCATTTTCAGATGAGGAAATGGAGTCTAAGAGAGGTTATTTGCCCAGGGTCTTATAGCTAGTAAATGTCTGAGAACAGATTTGAAATCAAGTCAATAATCCCTCCATTTATAGGATTGTAGATTTAGCTCTAAAAGGCACCTTAGAAATCATCTAATCCGGGGCAGTTAGGTGGCACAGTGGATAGAGCGCCGGCCCTGAACTCAGGAGGACCTGAATTCAAATCCGGCCTCAGACCAAACACTTGTTACTTACTAGCTGTGTGACCCTGGGCAAGTCACTTAACCCCAATTGCCTAAAAAAAAAAAAGAAATCATCTAGGCCAGTCCTCACCCCTCCCACCCCATTTTACAGGTGAGAAAATAAATATAACAGCAAAAAATAAAAATGAAGTGACTTGCCCGAGGTCACAAAGGTGCTAAGTCCTCTGATTCTAGAATCTAATGCTTTCATTGCAACATTCAAGGCCCAGATCAGTCATTTACAAGCTATGAGACCAGGGGTATCATTTAAGTTCTCTGAGCTTCAATTTCTTACCTATAAAATGGGAGGAGGGCAGTAATAATTTATTATTATAAACAATAATTTATAGTGGCATGGTATAGTCCGGGGGTGTCAAAACCCATGGGGTGAGAAACAGATTAAAATGTAAGTGGGAAATATTTAACAAAATAAATAAAATAAAATAGAACGTAGAAAATGTTAATATATAGCTAGCTGTCACAGTGGATAGAGCGCTGGGCCTGGAGTCAGGAAGACTCATCTGCTTGAGTTCAAATCTGGCCTCAGACACTTACTAGCTGTGTGATTCTCGGCATGTCACTTCACTTTTTTTTTTTTTAAAGTCACTTCACTTTGTCTCAGTTTCCTCATCTGTAAAGTGAACTGGAGAAGGAAATGGCAAACCATTCCAGTATCTTCGCTAAGAAAACCCCAAATGGGGTCATGAAGAGTTGGCCATGACTGAAAAGGACAAAATAACAAAAAACAACAAAATGTTAATATATGGTTTTCTAAGCCATAATGTAGCCTGCAGTGATCCTTATGTACAATTTAGTGACCCTGGCATCTATAGTGGATAGAGAGTTGACGTTGGAATGAGGAGGTCCTGAGTTTAAATCCCACCTCTGATGCACACTAGGCTTATAACTCTGGGGAAGTCAATTTAACTTCTCAGTATCCTGGCAAGTCTCTAAGGCTAAAAAAGTTGCAGATAAGATGACAACCTGTGTTGGTTGGAGTGTCCTTATCTAACACTTCCCTACAATGGAAATGAAAGGTTTAGTCTGTATTCTGTAAAACAGGGCTGGGGAGCCTGGGGCCTCAAGGTCACATGTGGCCCTCTAGGTCCTCAAGTGTGGCAAATCAGTCAAAGGGCCACACTTGAGGACCTGGAGGGCCACATGTAGCCTTGAGGTTGCAGGTTCCCCACCACTGCTATAAAATAATAAAAATCACAATAAGTTGTGAGCCAAGTGCTTTGTAAATGGTTAAACTTACTGGGCTATTTCAATATTAATTAACAGTGGAATAATATCCTTTGCTCTGGGATGTTATCTGGGACTTCTGGGGATCTGTATCATTTAATGCTGAGGTCACCTTCCTTTCGTATTTTTAAGCACTTTCGTCTCCTGCCTTCCCCCAATATATTCATACACTTTACAATGCAAAGACCACATTCCAAGCTCCATTATAACTTGGCTCATTTGTGCTTTAGGTTTGGCTATAGAACAAAGCATAGCACTTCTCTGGAACCCTAACCTGTGAAGTGCAAGCACGGGTGTTGTGAGACTCAAATGAAATGATGGATGTAAAGTACTTTACAAACCTTAAAACACTATGTAAATGTAAGTTATGATTACTATTATTAGCCTGCAGTCATCAGGTCTCCAGTATGGTGATGACTTCATTTCAGAGCCTTCTACTGTACTCCTGCTGAATTGAAGCAATGGTTATAGAACAATACAAGGGTAACTAGTAAATCTTTAACTACTGGTTCTCCAGAAAAAAAAAATGCAATATACTTTTAAATTTAGTCTACATTATTTATACTTTCTTAAGTTTAGACAATAGGGCAGCTAGGTGGCGTTCTACGTTGAATCTGGAGTCAGAAAGAGCTGAGTTCATACCCGACCTCAGACACCTACTAGTTGTATGACCTTGGGCAAGTCACTTATCCCTGTTTGCCTCAGTTTCCTCATCTGTAAAATGAGCTGTAGAAGGAAATGGCAAATGACTCCAGTATCTTTGCCAAGAAAACCCTACATGTGATCACAAAGAGTCAGACACCACTGAAATGTATGAACAACAAGTCTAGACAATCAATAAAACAATAAATCAAGTCCTAATACTTAAGGAATGCTGATTTCTGAGGTGTGAATGCTCACGCTGAAAATTTAACAAAATTGGTTAGAGCTGCCTCCAGCACACCTCTGAGTGAAAGGTAGGTGCAATATCATCAGCTTGTAGCTGTGGTGTTGGTCCTAGCACAATAAGGGCATTCTAAAAATCCTTTCCACCATGTGGCCAGCTTGATTATGGATCACAAGGGGGTCTTCTGAAAACTGGATCCAGAGTTGCTCACTTCTGTGCTTTTCCCATCAGAATTTGAGCAAGACTCAATTGGATCAGCTTATGGTACAGCTATAGGAAAGAGAATCTAAAACTTTTGGCTAAACAAGTTGGGTCAGCAGCCTCCTCATCCCAAAGGGCGCGCGTGTGTGTGTGTGTGTGTGTGTGTGTGTGTGTGTATGTGTGTGTGTGCTGTGTGTTTAGGGGAGGGAGTGACTTATTATAACCAAAGCCAGTTACTTTAGTAGCCCTAAAGCCTAGACAGCTGGTAGTTAAAGGATTTGAAGAAAAGCAGAGAGAGGTATAGGATGGCTATGGAACCATGGCCTGAGGCTGCCCTCGCCCTGGCCTAAGGCAAGGTATGGGAGCACTTAGGCAGCTAGGTGGCAAAGTTGGGGTCACAAAGACCTGAATTTGAATCCTGCTTCGGACATTCCCTCATTGAGTGACTCTGAGTAATTCATTTAACTTCTCTCAGATTCAGTTTACTAATTTGTAAAACGGGGGTGATAACAGCACCTACCTCTCAGGATTGTTGCTAGGATGCAAGGAGATAGCATATGTAAAGAGCTTTGCAAACCTTAAAGTACTGTATCAATGTTAGCTCTTATTATTAGCTCTATACAAGAGCTGGGGGAGCTACTCTGGTAACCTAGGTACAACTCCAGGAAGAATAGCATGGTTCCCTGGATGGCCTGCCCACTATCATCACCACTACTACTGCTACCACTAGCTTGCATGTGTAACATGATCATAGATTTAGAGTTGGGAGGACCTCTGAAATCATCTGGTACAACCCCCACATTTTACAAATGAGGAAACTGAGGCAGGAAAGGTGAAATGATTTGCTAATGGTCCTGGAGGTAGTGAGTGGCATTGTGCCCCTCTGCCAATAATTCTCTGAGCTGCCCTTCCTTGGTCAGTAACACCTGTCCTTCTTCACCTACCTGCTCCTTCTGATGAGAATTTGGAACTCAAAATTTAAAGAGAAAAGAATGTTAAAAATAAATAAAAACAAATTTTTTAAAATTAAAAAAAAATGTAAGTCTGATCATGTCATCCCTCTCCCCCTTACTCAATAAACTTCAATGGTTCCCTGTTACCTCTAAGATTACTACAAAGTCCTCTGCTTGTTACTGAAAGCTCTTCATAACCTGGCTCATTTCTACCTTTCTAATCTTCTTAGGTTTTACTCTCTTCCACCAAGTCTATGATTCAGGTACCCTGGCCCACTTGTTGTTATTTCGTGTACAAGAGACTTCATTTCCTGACTCTGCACCTTTGTAATGGCTGTCTCTCATGCCTGGAATGCTTTCCTTGCTTATACCTGCCTCTTAATTTCCCTGGCTTCCTTCAAGTCTCAGCTTATTTTTCCTTTCTTTTTTTCTTTTTCCAGTAGTTGGGGTGGTGGTTTAAATGTGGGAGGTGGCAAGGGGTAGTTAGCAAAAAAAAAAAAAAAGAAAAGAAAAGAAAGAAAAAAGAACATTATTGAGGCATCTTTGAAAAATTCATAGAAGCAAACAAAAGGAAGGTCAGAAAGAAACACAGACAAGCAGGACAGCTTTGAAAGCTACAAGTTGAATTTAATATACTTAAAAAGAAAAGCAAGTTGAACGTAGTAGAAATTTGTAGTTCTATATATAATCCCCTTTTTCTCTTTTACAATATCTATGGAAAGGTTCATTGAATTTTACATGTTTTTTGTTTTTTAGTTTTAAATTGTTTAATATTTTTTTAATTACATATAAAAATAATTTTCAACATTGGTTTTTTAAAAATTTGAGTTCCAAATTATGTCCCTTCTTCCCTTTCTCCCTCTTTGAGAAGGCAAACAGTTTGATATGGATTATACATGTGCAGCCACTCAAGACATATTTCCCTATTAGGGATCTGGCATTTGTTAAGTTTAGAATAAAAATAAATTTCTCAAATGCCACCTTCTGCAGGAGGCCTTTTGCAGCCCTTTAGCTGCTAGAGCCTTCCCTCAGATATTACCTCCCATCACCTCTGTATCTATCTCGTTATTTAAATGATGCCTTCTTGATTAGAATGGGCTCCCTGAGGACAGAGACTTTTTTTTTTTTGTATCAGCAGCACTTTGCATGGTGCTTGGCACATGGTAAGTACTTAATAAATTCTCATTGATGGAAAAAATGCTTTTTTGACTGCACGGGTGAGCAGCTGCCACGGGAGGGCGCCCACTGCCCTCCTCATGTGGATCTTGCAAGGTGCTGCCTCAGGGTCTCCCTTCAGTCTGTGTTCCTCCCTCCCCAGCTCAGAAAGCACATGTCTCTGGCGAAGCAGCAGATACCTCTATTAACCACTCCTTGACGATGCTCCAGCGCTTGCGGGAGTTACAACAGCTGGGCAATGACAGCGACACAGTATTGCGGGTGCAAGCCACAGGTACAGATGAAGTCCACATCTTCCACACTCACCGGCTGCTCCTGGGCCTGCAGAGTGAGGTGTTCCAGGGACTGCTGCACAACCAAAGTGAGGTGACATTGCAGGAGCCCAGGGACTGTGCTGCTGTCTTTGACAAATTTATCAGGTAGAGTCAAGTTAATCAGGATCCCTTAGTTAGGGTCTTTGGGGATCAGAGTCTTTTAGTTGGGGTCTTTGGGGAGTCAAGTTCATTAGGGTTCTTCAGTTGGGGTTTTGGGGGAGTCAAGTTCATCAGGGTCTTTCTGCTGGGGTCTTTGCGGAATCAAGTTCATTAAGATCTTTCTGCTGGGGTCTTTGGGGAGTCAAATTCATCAGGGTTTTTCTGCTGGGGTCTTTGGGTAATCAAGTTCATCAGGGTCTTTCTGTTAGGATCTTTGGAAAGTCAAGGTCATCAGGGTGCTTTAGCTGGAGTCTCTGGAGTCAGATATGGGCTGAGGGTGGAGGAGTGAAGTTTTACTACAAGGGATATCCTTTTCCCTTTCTAAGTCCCCTAAATCTTTTCTCTGGTGACTCATAGATGCTCAGGGGCCTCCAGAAATGATGTCCCAACTGGTGGGCAAAATGGCATCTCTTCAGCCTAGACAGATGTGGGCCACTCCTATTTGCAAATGTGACAGTTTCCTTTCACTATATAGCCTATTGCTAAGCAACCACAAGGATAAAAGGTATTCCTACCTGAAGCGATAACTAACATGGGGATATTAGAACTTTGCTCCAGAACCTTGACTTTGGGGGGTACTTCTTGTGAGGGTCTGCCCCCCCCACAGCATCCCAGTGCCATGGTACCCTTCTCCAAAGGCCCATTTTCTTCCCCAATCCCCATGTGGCACAGGCCTAACTCTCTGGGTCATAACAGTTTATTAGTTCGACTACACCTATGGTACAATGACAGTCCTTTCAACCCACAATGAATTTTCACAAAAATTCCTAGTTAGTATTGTATTCCTATTGCCTCTCACAATACAAATCTACTTTCTCTTTCTGGGTCTTTCATGGGTTGGAGACCATTTGCTTTCTGTCCATAAGGTAGACAATCCAGTTTTCTCCTCTACCTTCTCATCTCTGGATAGACTGACCTGTATCCCACTGTGGGGGTGGCAGTAAAAATATGTTGAGACAGAGGCAACAAAAGACAAGTGGAGATCTTAAACAACTGTGTGTGTGTGTGTGTGTGTGTGTGTGTGTGTGAGACAGAGACAGATAGACAGAGAGACAGAGAGAGAAAGAGAGAGAGAGTTAGAGAAAGGAAGAGGGAGTAAGGGAGAGACAGAGAAAGAGGAGAGAAAGACAGAGAAAGAGAGGAAAGAGCCTGCTTAAAGTAGAAAAAAAACACAAAAAAATCTGGGGAAAACTAACTTATACATTTAGTAATTGGGGAATGGCTGACTAAATTATAGTATCTTAATATAATGCTATTGTTCCATAAAAGTAACAGATAAGAAGAATATGAGGACATATAGAAAGATTCATACAAGGTGATGCAAACCCAGGTCAGCAGAATAAGAATGACATGCACATTGACAACAACCAAAAAAAAAGTAAATAAAAAAGTAATAAAGTGATAAAAACAATAATAATAAAAAACACTAAAAGCAATAAAGAAGTAACACAGGCCATAAAAGTTTATACATACACAGATATGATTTAGAAAGGAGACACGGGACAGATGAACTGGTATTCTTATTGTGTGAAAAACAATTGACTCTATTTTTGCCGACCAAAATATAAATATTTTTACCCCAAATATTTTCGTTAAAGGTGAATTCCATATTTTGTTGAATTATTCATTTGTATTTCTTGAGTGTTTGTACTGTCAAAAATAAGCACTCAATCACTCACTAACTAAAGATATAGAGAGATAATAGACAGACAGCTATAAGTGGATAGCTGGATAGAGACAGATAGATGAATATAGATAAATAGATACAGATGGAAGAAAATATGCATTCATTAAGCACCTACTGTGTGCCAGGCACTGTGCTAAATGCTTTGCAAATATTATCTCATTTGTTCCTCACAACAGCCCTGTGAGGAAGGTGCTATTATTACCTTCATTTTACAGTTCAGAAAACTGAGGCCTACAGAGGTTAATCAATTTTCCCAGGGTCACATAACTAGTAAGTATTCAAGGTCACATTTGAGCTCAGATCTTCCTGACACCAGGCCCAGCACTCTATCCACTGCACCACCTAGCTGCTGAAATAGAAATAGAGATAGATGTAGACAGACAGATGGATGAATAGAAATAGATTGATGGATAAATAGATAAATATATAAAGTAGAGACAGATTGATATAAATAGATGATAGGTAGATAGATTGAGAGAGACAGGGAAGAAGGAGAGGGGAAGAGAGAGAGAGAGGAACAAGAGAGAAGAGAGAAGAGAAAGAGAGAGAGAAGAGAAAGAGAGAGAGAAGAAAGAGAGGAAAGAGAGAGAAGAGAGGAAAGAGAGAGAAAGAGAGAGAAGAGGAGAGAGAGAGAGAGAGGGAGGGAGGGAGCCAGCCTTTGGAAGACAATGAAAGCAAAATAGCAAGGAAGGGAGATGACAGGTAGGACTGAAGATTAGTGAGGCAACAAGAGAAACAAACAGAAGAGGAAGACAAGAACAGTGAAAGAACACGACAGTGATATGAGATAGACATAAACTCTTGATCCATAGAATGTTGGAACTAGAAGGAATATCAGAGATCCTTTAGGATAACCCCCCTTATTTTATAGAGGGGAAAAAAATCATCATCCGGAGAAAGGCGCTGACAGAGATGAGACAATGAGAAAGATGGGACAAGCTTGTGGGACCGTGAAAGAAACAGTTAAGTTTGGCGAGGGAGGATGAGAGAAACGGTGGTGGTGGTGGGGAGACACACTAATCAGAAGAAGAAAAGATGGAGTATGCTGAAGAGGAAAGCTCTAGATTTGGATAAGACCTGGGTTCAAATTTGACCTTTGACAAGTTCCTTAATCTCTCTGACCCTCAACATAAAATGAGAGGGTGGACTAGATGATCTCTGAGGCCCCAGCTGTAATTCTTCAGTCTATTCTGAGTTGGTACCGTAATCCCTAGAGAGTTCTCCACAACCTTTGTTCTGGATCATCCCCTCAAGCCCTCCCCTTCCTGGGGCATAGAAAAGCAGAGTGATCTTGGCTGGGTGAGGGTGGGCTTCATAGCTCGGCCCCCACCATCTCTTTTTTCCTCCCCTTCTAGGTATCTGTACTGTGGGGAGCTGTCCCTCCTGATGTCTCAGGCCATCCCTCTGCACAGATTGGCCAGCAAATACGGCGTGACTTCCCTACAACAGGGCATAGCTGAGTACATGAAGTCACACCTTGCTGGAGAGATGGGGGGTCCGGGCCCAGCTGTGGGTTGGTACCACTATGCAGCACGAACAGGCAACGAAGACCTCAGGGAGAGCTGCCTCCAGTTCCTGGCTTGGAACCTGTCGGCCGTGGTGGGGAGCTCCGAGTGGGGGGAAGTGACCCCCGAGCTCTTGGCCCAGCTGCTAGACCGCTCTGACCTGGTGCTCCAGGATGAATTAGAGCTCTTCCAGGCCCTGGAAGTCTGGCTGGGCCGGGCCCGCCCTCCCACGCCTGTGGCTGAGCAGGCACTTAGGGCCATTCGCTACCCCATGATCCCGCCTGCCCAGCTGTTCCAGCTGCAGGCCCAGTCGCCAGCCCTGGCCCGTCATGGAGAGGCTGTGGGGGATCTCCTTCTGCAGGCCTACCAGTTCCATTCAGCCTCTCCTCTCCACTATGCCAAATTCTTTGATGTCAATGGCAGTGCCTTCTTGCCTCGAAACTACCTCTCTCCAGCTTGGGGGGCCCTGTGGGTCATCAGCAACCCCGCCAGGGATGACCGAAGCACCAGCTTCCAGACGCAGCTGGGCCCCAGTGGGCACGATGCAGGCAGGCGGGTGACGTGGAATGTCCTCTTCTCCCCACGCTGGCTGCCCATCAGTCTGCGGCCCGTCTATGCCGACACCGCCGGGGCTGCCCTGCCGGCCGCCCGCCCCGAGGACGGGCGGCCCCGACTGGTCGTGACTCCGGCCAGCATCAGTGGGGATGCCGCTGGCGTCAGCTTCCAGAAGACAGTACTGGTCGGGGCTCGACAGCAAGGGCGGCTGCTGATCCGCCATGCTTACAGCTTCCATCAGAGCAGTGATGAGTCTGGGGACTTCTTGGCCCACACTGACCTGCAACGGCGCAACTCTGAGTACCTGGTGGAGAATGCCCTTCACCTGCATCTCATCATCAAGCCCATCTACCACAGCCTCATTCGGACCCACAAGTAGTGGAGGGAGGGACAGAGGGAATGAGGGAAGGAAAAAGGGAAGGCCTCCATGGACTCCCCAGGATGACAATCATGAATGGCAGTGGCCATAAGCAACTGAACTTCCTGGAATGGTGGCCAGACATGTGGCCAAAGGCCTTTGATGGGGGCATTAAAAGCATCCCCAAGAGAGCTGGGTCTGTTCTTTTGGTCTTGGTGGAGAGAGAGAGAGAGAGAGAGAGAGAGAGAGAGAGAGAGAGAGAGACTCTGCCTTACTGTTCAACATGCTATGTGGCTGCTAGGTGTGCGGTTGGGGACAGAGTAGGGTCATAATACTAATAACCTGCAACCACTCCTGTGCTGGAGTCAGGAAGACCCGAGTTCAAATGTGACCTCAGACTCACAAGTTGTGTGACCTTGAGCAAGTCATTTAACCCCATTTGTCTTAATTTCCTCATCTATAAAACAGGGATAATAATAACACCTATCTTCAAGGGTTGTTGTAAGGATCAAATGAGATAATAATTGTAAAGTGCTTAGCACAGTGTAAGCACTATGGAAATGTTAGCTATTATTATTATTATTATTACTATTGTATAATACTTCAAGATTTGCAAAGTGATTAAAGAGTAAATATATCATCTCATTTGATGCTCACAACAACTCTGGAAAATAAGTATGACATTTATTATTTTCCCCATTTTAGAGATGAGGAAACAATTTCAGAGAGATTAAGTGACTTTCCATGGTCACAGAGCTAGTAAAAGAGGCAAGATTTGAACTCGGATCTATCTAGGTTCCTGGTCTAGCCTTCCATTCACTTTGTCCGTGCTCTCTCTCCAGGCAATGTTAGGACAGTGGGGGATGGGTGGGAATAGTGTTCCAGGCCAGGCTTCAAGGTTCCAGTCCTGGTATTTGTGGCATTCCCAACTCCCATCTAGGTTCAGGGGCTCCTGTGGGCCAGATTGCTCTTCTTGGCTCCCGGTTAAATCTGGTCTGGGGGAGAGCAGAGTATGGAGGAAGATAGGTCACACAGCTGAGGCAGGTGAGGAGAGGCCGGAAGGAGGGCAAATGGACCTTGCTAGGTCCCTGACACTCTTTCTCAGGATTTGGAAGCAAACGTTGTGATATAGTAGAAGGAAACGTAGAATGGGCAGACCTGGGTTCCAATCCTGACTCCGCTACTTACTTGGACAAATCACTCCATTTCCCTGGGCCTTAATTACCCCAATTGCAAAATGAGGGGAGTTAGGCTAGAATGCCCTTCCAGTACTAGAGATCTGTGATCTTAGTGATTCATTGTTCACCAGGGTCTCTATCATTGCTATACAAAGGAGTTTGGCGGAGATGGGCATAGAGCCCTGAGACTCATCTTTTTTAGTTTTATCAGCCCTGGCAAAATAATGGCTCCTACACATCTTTTTTTCTCTTGGAGGATGGGGAAGGCAATTGAGGTTGAGTGACTTGCCCAGGGTCACACAGCTAGTAAGTATCTGAGGCCAGATTTCAACTCAGGTTCTTCTGACTCCAGGGCCAGTGCTTTATCCATCGCACCACTTAACTGCCCCAGATCCTATACATCTGGTCTCAAACATGAACATGCAACTCCAAGTAGGATTTTTTTATTGTTAAAAAGCAGGGGGGAAAGCCACTGTGATGTGAGAAAACTAAACCATCACCCTCAGCCCCCACCTCCAATACAAACCTGGACTCTTGCATCAGTACTGGCTGTCTCCTAGGTTCCCCCTTCCCCAAATCCGACAGCTCCAATGCCCCTGTGCTATATTTGGCCCCAGGACCCCACTGTCTTCCCACCACCCTGCTGCAGAGGCTCAGGCCCATAGACTCTGCTGACCACATGGAAGCCTGACAGTGGGTAAAGAGTTTTGGCAACACAATTCTGTGCAGTGTCATCTAGGGGGTCCAGGGGCTCTGGCCCTGGGGTTAGATCTCCCCCAGGTCATTCTGGGGATCCCTTCTTGGGATCATCTCCTTTCCCCAGGAAGTCCCCCGCCCCCCACCCCTGGCTGCACTGACGTCACTGAAGTGGAAGGAAGCTGCCTTCCTCATTCCAGCACCTCGAGGACACAAACTCCACCAGGGCTTAGGGGGTGCCAGGTATCTGGACATCTCTGCTCTCCTGCCCAGGTCACCTCCCACTGTACTCCCCTCCATCCCTGGCCTTTCCTTCTCATCTCTCTCCCCTTTCATTCTTGGGGGTAGGTTGGTTCCAAGCTTCAGAGGTCTTCAGTTAGGTCGGAAACGCCCATCCTTGCCCTGGGGCTGATGTGGACCACAAGTGGCTCGTCTGGAAGCAGCTGGCACGGTGAGGGGCATCGGGTCTCCAGGACCTGCTGTGAGGGAAAGGATGATTGTAAATAGTTCAACCAAGTCAGCATCTCCTTCTGACCTCTTCCCCCAGTCAATATTCCTGATCTCTGCAGAGGCCCCCCCTAGGGACAACGGGCTCATAGCTCTATAGGCAGGATTTTCAGCATCTTTAGCAGCAAGGTGACTTAGCAGACCTGGACACCTGAACCTGTTGAGGGCACCTGAGAGCACCCTCCTGATGGCCTGGCAAATGCTCATCATTAAAGTTATCTTGGCAAAGACCCTGCTGTTGACCTTTCACTCTATTCCCTTTTCCAAAGGGGTCACTGACCTGTGGTCTGGCTTGGAGGAAGCCTGACTTTGGCGAGGGGCAGTGCAATCTTACTCAGGTGCCGCATACTGGGTACTGGGTTACCAGAGATGGGTATCCTGTAGTCTGAGGTGCTCTCCAGGGGGCGGGGACGCAGGGGATGGTTTTTAGGATGGGATAGCTGAATGGACAGACAGAATGGAGATATGGGATTAGGCAGGAGGACAAAAATACATGGAAACCCCATTTTCTTGTTTTTTAATCTGTTTTTTCAGTTTTACAAAAATGTATTTTCTCTTTCTCCTATCTCTCCCTACTTTACCTGTTTTCTTAATATTTTAACAATTGCATTTCAATATATTTAGTTTCCTTTATAACTCTATATATTTTATTTCATGCCTTGGAAAACATTATGAGAAGGGGTCCATAACACTCTGGAGAAAGTCATGGTGGGGAGAGTGGAGATGATTATCCGCATTTCTACAAAGGGGAACATTAAAGCGAAAGAGTTTCCCAAGGATTTGATTTTGAGCAGTTTGGGATAGAAATAAGAATATAAAATAGACATCTCCTGGCTCTCGGGCCCCTGTTCAGCTGAGTTAGTAAAACATGGACCTGAGGTTTGGTTTTTTGGTTCTCTCTCCTACCTCAAATCCCCCACTACAGAGAGGAAGGAGATCGTGAAAGAAAGAAAGAAAAATAGAACCTGATAACAAATATACACAGCCAAACAGGACAAATTCCCACATTGGCCATACCCCCAAATATGTCTCATTCTGCACCTTGAGTCCATCATTCCTCTGCCAGGAGATGGATAGCAACCCATATTTTCAAGTTGAGGGTTACTCTACCCATTGAGGACTCTGTTTGGTATGCAAGGGGAAAGCATGGGGGGAAAGTGAGGCACAAGGCACTGTCCAAATGGGGAGGAAGAGTTGAGAAGAAGTCAAGGTTCTTAGGTGTCTGTCAATCTGCCTTGTCCTGGGCTGGCCAACTTTTGATCAACAGAGCAAACACATTCCCGTGAGGCAGAGTTCCTAGGCGTGGGGTTTTCCAAAGAGTGATGCTTTTCTGCCTAACCTCACTATAGTTGTGGAATGAAGGACAAGATGGGATGCTGTAAACAGTATCTGGTAGGGCCATAGAATGAGCTGGGGGAAAACTACACCCAGGGCAGGGCCCCTTGAGGTCTCCCTATATTACTGCACTGACTTCAGGACACAAGACCCTGTGGAGTCAAAGATCTTGGGATACCACCCCATGGAGTGGGAGACAGAGACCTTGAGATACTAGGGAAGGGAACAGGGAGGACCTGGGTTTAGGAGGAGCCTAATGGTAGTCATGCAGGGGAGGGGTCAGGGTAGCCTTCTATTTTACCTAACAATTCTTGCTAACTAGGTGCTAAGTTCAGTTGTTTCTGCCCAATGAAGAAGTACAATCAGTGGCCTCTGAATTTGGACACCCTGGATGAAAGCTCAGACTGCCCTGCCCTAGTAACAATTCTGTTCAGACTGTTTCTCATGGAATTCAGGGTGCTTTCACCAAGAGACTACTAAAGCTCCCACTCCCTCCCAGGAATCTGAACGGATGTCCTTGGGGCAGAATCCATCTCAAAAGGAGCCCAACATCCATCACCTCCAGGTTGGGCCTCCTGAAGAAAGCTGTGGAGCACGTGACCATGGAGCTGGAGAGGGGGAAACTGGGCTGTCTGCAGTTTTCTCTGGACAGGGCAGCAGTAGTCTGCCGGCCAGGGCCCCTCTGGTCTTACCCCCTGTCCTGTGACCTCAAAGGACCTGGACCTCCGTTTTCTCTTCTTTGCTTCTAATGATTCTTCCCGTTTTTTACCCAGGCTCTTCTTCTGGCCCCGGAGCCAGAGACCTGGGGCATCGCCATGGCGTCTGGCCACCCGCGATGGGGTCTCCCCAGTGCTGCTGGACAGGTTGTCTTCACTGACAGTGTGCTGCAGCATGGGGCTCGGCGGGCGCTTACAGGCAGGTAGGGGTGGTGGGGGGCCGTCATCTGCCTCACTCAAGGAGTGTAGGGACAGGCTGCTCGGCTCCATCATCGGGGCCAGCAGCTGGTGCCTCTCTGGGCCCAGTGCCCGTGACCTCCGCCTGGCTGCTTTCACCACAATGCTCTTGGTGCCGGACAGGATCTCCTTCCTCTCTGTAGTGGGGGATTTGGGGTAGGAGAGAGAACCAAAAAACCAAACCTCAGGTCCATGTTTTACTAACTCAGCTGAACAGGGGCCCGAGAGCCAGGAGATGTCTATTTTATATTCTTATTTCTATCCCAAACTGCTCAAAATCAAATCCTTGGGAAACTCTTTTGCTTTAATGTTCCCCTTTGTAGAATGTGGACAATCATCTCCACTCTCCCCTCCATGACTTTTTCCAGAGTGTTATGAACCCCTTCTCATCATGTTTTTCAAGGCATGAAATAAAATATATAGAGTTATAAAGGAAACTAAATACAGTGAAATGCAATTGTTAAAATATTAAGAAAACAGTTTCCCAGGGCTCTATCTACAAACTACTTGGTGGTCCATAGAGCCCAGGTTAAGAATCTCTGCTCTGATGCAACTGGAGATGGGTTAAGAACTGTGAACTTGGTGGGAGAAAGGGGCCCAAAGAATTCAAGGCAACCCAGGTAATCTGCAGGGCAGTGGTGGTGGTGGACGACTAACTCACCTTTGTGAGACACAGGGATCTCTGGGAAGTTCTCGCTGCTCTCGGGGGATGAGTTGATGCGACTGCTGTCCTGGGGTGGCTCCTGTAGGTGAGCAGGTGGGAATGAAGGAGTCAGGAGAACAGTTAAAGAGCCCCTGACTCTAGGGCCTCATCCTGATGCCAAGCGGCAAGGTGCTTTGGGACTCACCTCCTGGGAAACCATGCCGTGGATGTGGATGGGTGGTGGTGTCAACACAGCTGAACTCTTCGCTTGCCAGGCCCGGGGATGGGGACTGGCCTTAAACACCTTGTTAACCTCGCTGTGGTTAGGAGAAGAGAAGAAGCAGATATTCGTTATCCCTACCACATTCAGAAAGGAGTTGGGGCTCCATAGCCATAGATTCTCATCCCCTAGTGCCCCAAGCTCAAGGAATCATGGATTCCTGTTGGGGCAGGGGGAGGTTGGCTACCCAGCCATGGATAGAATCCAGGAAGTCTTACCTCCCCATCCCATGCTCTTTCTGTCCCTTGTTGCAGGTCGACTCAAGGCCTCCCCCAAGTCCTAATTCATGGTGTCATCACCCAGCCTCAGTCATGCCAGGGCCAGAAGCCACACGGGCTCTGGGGATAAGACTCTACAGGGCTAGGATCTCCAACCTCACCTCTCCAGGTCCCCCACACCGAGAGGTGGGAGTATGCCCTTTTGCCATTCCTTCTGCGGCACCAGTTGGGGCTCAGAGCCCAGAGTCTTCACGCTCTCCTGATCTGAATCCAGGGCCAGGGTGTTCTCTCCAGGGCCTGGGGGAATTCTGGGCAATGAACTCTCCTGGGTGGTGAGGGGAGAGACATAAAGTGAGGACACCTGGCCCAGGGAAAGATGTAGCAGGAGTTGACTAACAGCTTTAAAAACATGCATGTCAGCTTTTCTTCTGAGTGGGTTTGGCCTCTTCCAGGGATAATGGGGTATATGCTCAGGGTCCTGTAATAATAATGATGATTATATATATATATATATATATATATATATATATATAACACTTCAGCATATATAAAGTGCATTGTACGTATTATCTATCTTGTGATGAACTTTGCAAGCTATAAAATATTACATATATATGTTATTGTTGTTACTAATTATGCCAGATGTTAAGCATGTATTCCACTGCTCTCCCGTTCTCCCCTGGGAAGACAAGAACAGGTCTCATTTTGCTGGGGTTGGGGAATGGGGAGATCCCAGGAGTGATCTGAGCTCCTGGGCTCTCTGCCTGGGCCTCTTGGTCAGGCATCTGACCTGGCACCTGAGTTCTTCAAATTCTCAACAGAAGACAGCTTAAAATAAGCGCCCTCACCCCTAACACTGGAATGATTCACCAGAGTAGGAGAGAGGCTCAGGAACTCTGAGCTCTGGGTACTAATCCAAGGAATGAGAATGGAAAGACTACTTGAAGGGATATTGGGACCAGAGTCAGCCTAGGGGGTTACAACTTGCTCCTCAAAGTGTCAGATGGGGGGCCTCTTCTCCCCTCATCCCCTTAGAGTACCTGCTTGCATCTCCTTGGTTACCCAAATCATTTTCCCTCCTTCCCTTCACCGCCCCCACCCCTGCCCCAGTGATACTTCCACACACCTGCAGGGCCCTGGAGGCCGCGCGGTCCATAATGGCCATCCGATCCAGATTTCCCTCCTCTAGCTCCCGCTGGTACAGCTCATACAGCTGCTCCAGGTGGTGAGGCACAGACAGGTTGTAATCTGCCAGGGAGGGGTTCTCTTAGCACCTCAAGCACCTGCCTCCAAGCCTTGGTTCTCAGGAAGAGGCAGACAGTAGGAGGAGGGATAGCCACCCCAGAAATACTGCTTCTGTCCTGGTCCATGAATTCAAGAGCTGAAGCCATCAGAATGGAGGGAGGCTTGAGGTAGTAGGGTCAAGGACGAGAGGCTATGACATGGGGAGGGAGTCAGAGACCCAGGGGTCCAGGGAGTACTTGCGGCTTCAAGGTTTAGAGCTGGGGGGAAGGGAATGTGTAAACAGCCTGTAAGATGGGTTAAGGAGCATACCATCAATAATCTGCCGCTGGCCCTGGATGATCTCATCACAGAGGCTCCGGTGCTGTTCCAGGCGATGCATGGCCTCCCGTCGGTGGTAGAGGGCACCGTCTCGGATCAGGGCATGGGACTGCATCTCAGTATTTTCCATCTCTAGCTCATGAACCCGGCATAGTAAGCTCAAGATTTCCCGCTGCTCCTGAGAACCAATGCGACGCGGCAGCATCTCCTCCAGCCTGCGGCCCTGGGTTCTCAGATCCCGGCACCTCTGCTCCAGTTCCACCTAAGGGACCCAGGGCCAGGGGTGAGGGGAGAGTGGTGTCAAAAAGGGAAACAACTCTCCTGAATGGATCCATCCCTCTATTTCAGTCCTTAATAAGCAAACTGTTTGGATACCCACCCTGTGTTCCATTTTGGGTGAAACAAAGGCCGTGCCTTAAGATTTTAGGGTTAGGAGCAGGGCTAGCCTCTCAAGGACCACCCTACCCCACTCCTCCAGGCCACACACTCTTTAGGCTAGTAACATCCAACCCCCTCCCAGGGACCATCCTATAGATCACCTCTGGGGACATTTCTGCCCATCTCACGTAGTAAGGCCTGGAACTGGCCCCAGACAAACTGCCCTCAGCCTTCCTCCCTCATTTCCCCAGGCCTGTGACTACCTTCTGCTTTCGGAGTTTTTTCTGTTCCCCGACCAGGGTAGCAATGCTCTCTCGGGCTGAGGTCACCTCTGGAGGCTCCAGGATGTCGGGCTGGTCATCACCAGTGTCTGAATCCTTCTCACTGTCATCCTTACTGTACGATTCCTTTCTTTGTTCTTCCTGCCACTTGAGGGTGCGGCGAGATTTCTCCTGCTCCCAGCTGCCCCAGACCAGCCCCCCAGGGAGATACAGGGTATGAGAGTATAGATAGATGGACGTAGGACAACTGGCCCAAAAGAGCCATGGAGATTCCTGCCAGAGGTCTGAAGGGTGGGATGGGGGGCACTGACGATCAGGAGGCTCAACATGTCTAAGGGAGTACCATGGGCTAGAACATGGGTATATGCTTACTCAGCGATAGTGAGCAGGTGGCGGGAAGTATCGATCTGGATCTCCATGGAGTGGTTCTCCAATTCCAGGAGGAGCCTGCGGACGTCCATCTGGTCCTGAAAGGCACTGATGAGCTGCCCCCGAAGTTGTCCAATCTCCAGCTGTTCAAACTGGGAGCTATGAAGCTGGACCTCAGCTGCCCCAAAGACAAGGAGGGAGGAACAGGAGTGAGTAGAGCCCAGGGAGAGCCTCACCCTCTCACTCCCTACACACCTGGAGCCTCCTTGTCCCTTCTCAAGCCATGCCCCTTTCCTGTCTGCCTCACAATTCACAAGAAGCCTTTCTCCATTAACTAACATGGTAACTCCCACTACTCCCACCCCTGCCCAGCCCTCCCAGTCTCCCAGCTTCTCCATCCCTATGGTAACACTCCAGGTGGACCTTGCACAGCCCTCCCTCACTTAAATCCAATTCATTTGCAAGTCATGGCATCATCTTCCTGATATCATGGTCCTCTTCAAGAACTAACAAAGGGACCTTAGGACAGCTCTAATTTATTACAGCTTTATGTGTCCCTGTGGTTTGTGGCTCGGGTATTTTTCAAATGTAGTGTCTCCTTTCTCCTCTCTCTTATCATGTCACACACACACAGTAGAAAGAGCACTGGGTTGGCAGTCAGAAGATATGGTTTTGAATCTTGGCTCTGCTACCTACTACCTGGATGGTCTTGGAAAGTCATCCTCCACCCCCCAACCCTCATTTCCTAATCTATGAAAGGAGAGGGTTGGATCTTTCTGTAAGGTAAAAGTCACAGGTTCAAATCCCAATTCTATCATTTCCCTGCCCTAGCCCCAGACTCCAAGCTGTTTGTCCTGGACACCAGAGTTGCTAAGTGTGGCTCAGAGATGGACCTCAGAGGCCTAATAATAATAATAATAATAATAATAATAATAATAATAATACTGATAATAACTAACCTTTATGTAGTACTTACCATGTGCCAGGCACTGTGCTAAATGCTTTAAAATTGTTATCTCATTTGGTCCTCACAACAACTCTGGTGTGTGTGTGTGTGTGTGTGTGTTTGTGTATGTGCCATTATCTCCATTTTACAGATGAGAAAACTGAGGCAAACAGAGATTAAGTAACTTGCTCAGAGTCACACAGCTTGTAAGTATCTGAGGCTGGATTTGAAGTCAGATCTTCCTGATTCCAGGACCTGTATCAGAACAGGAATCCCCTTATCAATAGTACCAACTAATGGTTATCCAGACTCCTTTTGAAGCCCTTCCAATAACAGGGAACCCATCGATTCCATTTTGAGCCCCCTCCAAAGAGAGGTAGCCATGATGTATCAGATAGAGAGCTGGCCTCCAAGCCAGGAAGACCTGAGTTTGAGGTGAACTTTTGAGACATACTAGCTATGAGATGCTGGGCTTGTCACTGAACCTCTCAGGGCTGTAGGCGACTTGCTAAGACTATAAGTCAGAGAAGGTGCAACCTGCATTGTTAGAGGGAGGTCCCTCATCTGGGAATTCCTTACATCATTGAAGTCACAGGTCTAGCCTCCATCCCTCTTCCAATTTTTAAGCCCAAATCTGGGCTTTTTGTAATTTCTAACCCCACTGCTCCTTGTGATTGCCTCTGGGGCCAATCATAACAAATTTAATCCTTTTTCTATTGGGTAACCCTTTAATGGCTGAAGACAGCTGTCATGTTCCTCCTAAAACGTTTCTTCTCTAGGCTAAATATCTGGGGTCCCTTTTTTTGAGGAGTAGAAGGGAGTGGAATTTCCTTATATCCTCAGCACTTAGCATAGTCCCTGGCATTCTGACTGGTTGTTTCCAAATGATCCTTATGGGTTATAGTCTTCAGTGCTCTTCCCATTCTGGTTGCCCGCCTCTGGACACAATGCCCTCTGCTGGCATTCTCCAGATGTGGTCTGACCAAGGCTGTGGGAGTATCCCCACCTTGTCCTGAATTCGATGCTTCTATAGCCCAAGACCAAGCAGGATTTGTGGTTATCCCTTGCAAAGCACTTTATACATATTGTCTGACTTGATAATATGCTTTACAAACTGTAAAAACATTACCACATTATTATTGTTGTCGTTATTCCTAATACCCATATAGGATGTCAAGCACATGTTCTACTTTGACCCTTTCCAACTCCCACATTAGGAATTTGCTCTGATGGTACTTTTCCCTAGGTAAGGCAGTAGAGAGACTTTAACTCATATTAAGCTTAGAGTCTACTTTGAAAAACTCTCAGACATTTTTTTTTTCCATAGGAACTGCTTCATCCCCTATATGCACAGTTGATTTTCTGAGCCCCAGGATATGTCCTTACATTAATCCTATTAAATCTTATTAGAGCTTGACTCACTTCTTAGCCTTCCGAACCCTTTCTGGATCCTGAGTCCATCATCCAACGTCAGCTGACCCTACCAGTTTTGTGGCATCGATTTATGGCATGTTATCTTTATCTTCATCCAAGTGTAACCTCTCAAGATTGGAAGTTATTTAACTACTCAGGACCCATAAAATGAGGGAGTTGGGCTAAATGATCTCTACTTTCCTTCTGTTCTGCCTCTGACAGTCTATGATTCTTGAACACCTAAGAAAGGGCTTTGGCTTAGCACTCCATCACATATATACAGATGCTTCTGTATCCATATCCATATCCAGATGAATCTGGAACTAGATGAGATCCGGGTTCAGATTCTGCTTTGGGCAGTTAGGAATCATCAAGTCACCTAACCTCTGAGTTGAATACTCCTGCTACTACTACTACTGCTACTGCTGCTGCTGTTGCTACTACTACTTCTAGCTAACCTTTATATGATGTTAAAGGTTTGCAAAGTCTTTATGCAAATATCTCGTTTTATCCTCATGACAAGTCTGGGAGGTAGGTGCTATTATTATTCCCAATTTAAAGACAAGGAAAATGAGGCAAATTGAGGTTGATTGACTTGCTCAGGGTCACAAAGTATATGAGGTAGGATTCAATTAAGGTCTTCCTAATTCTAAATCTTATAATGCTAATAAATCCTCTAATGCTAAAAATAATAATAATAATCCTACAATGCTACTAAATGCCAATAAATCCGCTAATGCTAATAATAATAATAATAATCCTATACTGCTAATAAATCCTCTAATGCTCTATCCACTGGGCCACCTGGCTGTGTGGTTTCACTTTCTGCATCTGTAAAATGGGAACAATAATCTCTGTGGTACCTAACCACAGGGTAGTTGTGGGGACCAAATGAGATAATGATTCGATGTGTTTTGAAGACCCTGAAGCTCTATGAAAAAGACAGCTTTATTATTGTCATCATTATCCATACCGAATAATGGCAATACCTGGCCATGATAGAAAGGAAAAGCTTAGCTAGGAAGTAACTGTCTTTGGGGTGGCATGTGCCCCTCTGTCAAGGGGCTCCCCAAGAGCTACACTTAACCCAGACTACTGATAGATGATTAAAGATAACCAAAGGACAGTATCACCCTCATACCTCTAGGTACCCACCTTGGATCTGGCGAATGTCTCCCTGCTCACAGGGGCTTCGGCCATGGCCCCGCCCACCCCGCCCATCAATCTTGCACTTGAGGCGCTGAATCTCGCTGCGCAGGTCAGAGATGATGCTGGTGTACTGAGCAATGTGGTATGAGACATTCAGCAGGTTCTGTTTCACCTGGGGGCGGTGGGAGGAGAAGTAAGAGACAAGGGGTGGTAGGAGCTGTCAGAACCAATTTTGCCTCTTCCCTCTCCTTTGTCCTCCATAGCCAATGGGTCGACAAGCCCTGCTGATTCTTTCTGTCTAATGACTCTTGAATTTCACCTGGGTTGTAGTGCTGCACTTGGGAGTCAGGCTCTGATCTTTATCAGCTGAATGATCCTGAGTGAGTGAGTTCATGTCTCTGATCCTCCACTTATTCATTTGTAATGAGTAAGAGTAGATAGATAGCACTTTAACTCTTACTGTAACAGTAAGAGTAGATAGCACTTTAAGGTTCCAAAGCACTTTATATACGCTAGTTCCCTTATTGGAATTTAGCCTTCTTGAGGGTAGGGATTGTGCCTTATATACACTTAAATCTTTCCATGCCATGATGTGAACTTCTACTCCTCACTCTCTCTCACCCTACTGACACTCAATCAGTCGCCAAATCTTGTCTTTTCTACTTCCATGACATTTCTGGTATATATTTCCTCCTCTCCTAGACACACAAATTTAGAGCCATCTCCGCTCCAAATGTTCATATGGACTATTTGTGTCCGACCTGTGGTAGAGCCTTCTGAGCTCCTATTGGTCTGATCAGCCACAGTCAGACACACTTTACCTTGATGCCAACATAGTGATGTCATTTTGGTCATTTTCAAGAATGAAGGACAACAACCATCTCTTCCTTTCTACCCTCATGGGCACCACACTAATTTAGGTCCTCATTACATCTCCCCTGGACTACTGCCGTAGCTTCCTATTTGGACTCCCTGACTTAAGCCTCTGTCCATGCTCCAGTCTATCCTCCACACAGCTTCCAAAATGATTTTTCCTAAACTGTAGGAATGATCATGTCATATCCCTGATCAATAAACTCTAGTGGCTCTTTATTGCCTGTAGTACCAAATATAAACTCTGTCTGGCACTTAAGGCTTTTTACAATTTGATGCCAACCTATCTTTCTGGCCTCATTATGTATCTCCTTTCTAGTTTTCTCAAACTTTACTACCCTCCTCATACTTTGTGATAAGCTCTACCCATTATTCCATACCCTGAACACTTTTCATCCTGCTTCCATGCTTTTTTTTTTGGTGAGGCAATCAGGGTTAAGTGACTTGCTCAGGGTCACACAGCTAGTAAGTGTCAAGTGTCTGAGGTTGGATTTGAACTCAGGTCCTCCTGACTCCAAGGACAGAGCTCTATCCACTGCACCACCTAGCTGCCCCTTGCTTCCATGCTGTTGCCCTCACTTCTCTCATGCCTGGAATGCACTTCTTCCTTGCCTCTGCCTCTTGGAATCGTGGATTTATCTCAAGATTCAGCTCAGGTGTCAGCTTCTGCATGATACCTTTCCTGGGCCCTAGGTGCTAATTCTCTCCTTCCTAAAACTACTTTGTATTCATTTTATATATATGGTGGACGTGTCACTCCTCCATTAGAAGGGAAGATCCTTGAGGGCAGGGACTATTTCACTTTTGTCTGTGGATCCTTAGAGATAAGTCGAGTGCCTGGCATATAATAACAGATACTTGTTGATTGATTGGCTCGTAGTACATAATCAACCAATCAACAAGTATTTAATAAGCATCCGTGCTTCTGTGCTAGGCATTGGGGATACAAATACAAAAGTGAGACAATTCTCGACCCCGAGGAGCTTAAATTCTTTTTTTTTTTTTTTTGGCTAGGCAATGGGGTTAAGTGACTTGCCCAGGGTCACACAGCTAATAAGTGTCAAGTGTCTGAGGCTAGATTTGAACTCAGATGCTCCTGACTCCAAGGCCAAGATCCACTGTGCCACCTAGCTGCCCCTATCTGGAATTTATTTATTTATTTATTTAGTTGTGCTTACATTCTAATAGGGGCATATAACATTCACAGAGAAATACATAGAGGATATATACAAAAGAAGTACTCAATGATTTGGCAAGGAGCCAGTAACCAACAACTGGAGAATCAGGAAAGATTTCCTGAAGGAGAGCAAGGAGTTCTAAGAGGAAGGAGTGAAGGAGGAGAACATTCTAGGGACGGGAAACAGGCAGTGAGAGGCATTGGAATGTTGGGTCCGGAGAATGGCAACTGGGCCAGTCTGGCTGTGGTATAGAATGGGTAACAGGGAGTGATGGAAAATCTACCTGGAAAGATGGGCTGCAGCCATACCGTGAAAAGGCTCTAAATACCATACAGAGCATATTGCATTTTGTCCTAAGGGCGAAGGGAAGTCACTGAAGCTTCTTGAGCAGGGGAGTAATGTCTATGCTTTAGTACTATGAATTAATTTGTTAGCTGTGTGGATGATTGATTAGAAAGGAGAGACACCAGATTGTTGTTCAGTCATGTCTGACTCTTCATGACCCCATTTGGGGTTTTCTTGGCAAAGATACTTCCATTTCCTTCTCCAGCTCATTTTTACAAATGAGGAAACAGAGGCAAACGGGGTGAAATGACTTGCCCAGGGTCTCACAGCTAGTAAGTCTGTGAGATCAGATTTGAACTCAGGTCTTTCTGACTCCAGGCTCAGAGCTCTCTACCCATTGTGCCATCTAGCTGTGCCAAGAGAATGGATACAGGGCAGTGAATCAGGAAACTGTTGTAATTGTCCAAGAGAGAGGTGATGAGTGCCTTGACCACTGGTGGTTCAAATAGAGAGAAGTGAACGAATATGAGAGGAGGTGAAATCAGCAAGCAAGACTTGATGACTTTAAATATTGGGGAGGGGTGTGTGTGTGTGTGTGAAGGAGAGTAAAGAATCAAGGATGACTCCTAGGTTGTGAACGTGAATGATTTGAAGAATGGTGGTATCATGGTCAGAAATGAGAAAGTTAGGAGAAGGGTTTGAGTTTAGAGGTGAAGATAATGAGATCTATTTTGTATATGCTGAGTTTGAGATGCCCATAGGACTTTCAGGTGGAGATTTCAAACAGGTAGCTGGAGATGCAAGACTGAGAGCTGGAAATATAGATGTAGGAGTCATCTACATAGAGATGACATTGGACTCCAAGGTGAGCTGATGAGATCACCAAGAGAGGGAACATGGAGAAGAAACACAAGCTTTATACAGTAAATATTTGTAGTAGAGGGAAGGAAACAAGGAAGGAATGATGAGAGAAAGAGAATCAGTGGTGAATGGAAGCACCGATCACTAACTTCTGAGAAATATCCATGGAGTATGGCTGAAAGAGTGGGGAAGAATAAGATTAGATCCAAGGACTGGGGATGGTACTGAAGAGGCAGTGGCTGATAACAGGGATATTCAGCAGGAAGAGGAGTGGCCAGGCAGGTCAATGGGTCAGGGAACATAAGCAAGGAACTTGACCTTGGGAATGGTTAAGTGGCTGTATCTCACCCTGGTCTTGATATTCTTGGCTCGGCCAGCATAAGTGAGGGTGTTTCGGGACTCTTCGAATGCACTGCTTGCAGGGCTGATGTGGGCAATCATCACTGTCCTACTGTTGCCCCCAAGGGAATCCTACATAAAGGGTGAAGGAGAGGACCTGGTTAGCTGGACAACCATTGCATCTTATCGTATCTTGCCAGATGTGAGCAAGCACCTAGGCCTGGGTTTCTCCACTGTGGGAATCTCAATCCCTGCCACTCCCTATCTCCCCCTGGCTCCCACTACTATATAGCCTGAAGTATTTATCAAACTTATCAATCCTCTACCGAGAGCTTTAAAATCAGCTCCTTTGCTACAGAAGTAGCCAAACCAGCTCTACTCTAAGACCTTTGGACTCCCCTGGCCTCTACCTCCTTCCTCCTTTCTTTCTCCTCCTTCTAGCCCAAGTTCTTAAATGAAAATTTCTTTCTTTTTTAATTGACTGACTATATGGTTAAGCAGTGACCTTTGTAGAAAGTAGAATGTTAATTTAAAAAAAAAACTACAACTCCTCCACTTTGGGCATCTGATCCCCCATCTAGAAAATGAGAAAGTTGGACTAGGAAATCCCTAACAACCCTTTCAGCTCTGAATTCTATGATCTTGTGATTATCTTTCCTGGGCCATAAGGTGTACCATTGTCTTTAGGAATCTGGGCTGGGCTTGAGATTTCTTGGGTATAGGGACTTCCCAGATGAAGAAATCACCTCTAGTAATGTAGATTGGCACCTTCTTTGTGACTTTTAGTATTAATGAGTTGTCTAGAGCACTGAGAGGTCAAGTAATTTGCTCAGGGTCAGATAGCCAGTCATGGTCAGACTGGAACTTGGTGGGACTTGAGCCTAGTTCTCCCTGGCTCTGAGGCTCTCTGTACACTACGCCATACTGCCCCTCTGTAGTTCTCCTTGTAACTTCTAAAAAGTACCTTAAAATGCCCTGTGTGTTATGAATGAGCAAACCACTAACAATGATAGCAATGGGATTCAGAGTTTCCTTTGACACAACACAGCATCTTCTATAGACTGGCTCCTGACCCTCCAGCTCCCTGCCACTCACGCCTCATTTGGCTTTTGCTAGTACCTTGAGAAGCCGGGTGAGTTTGCTGTCTCTGTAGTTAATATACTTATTATTCCCCTTGTCGCTGAGAGCGTTGATGCAGTTGCCCAAGGCCAGCAGGGATCTGTTGATGTGGGCACCCTCCTTCATGCGCTGTCCACGGTTCTGAGTCTGAGGGTCAAGGACACAAGAGTTGGTTGGGGTGTGGTAGAGGGGCTGAGCCTCTAGGGAGTGGCCTACAGACAGTAAAGGTTGGTGATATAACCAAGCATTTGATTTTTCCACTAGTGCACTAATGTTCAACCATGAACGAATCCCTTCAGTTCCCTGGACCTCAGTTTCCTTTCCTGGAACACAGAAGATAACAATCTCTATGTTACCAACCTGATAGGGTTGTCATGAAGATAAAGTGAGGTCACCTCCACACATGATGAAGCATCAGAGGGAGACTCGATAATGTCAGGAAGACCCGAGCTCAAATCTGACCTCAGACATTTACTAACTAAGCGACCTGGGCAAATCACTTCACCTCTGTCTCCAGCTTCTTCATCTGTAAAATGGCAATAATAATAGCACCTATCATCCAGGGATGTTAAGAGGTTCAAATGAGATAATGTCTGTAAACCTTTGTAAACCTTAATGCGCCATATAAATGCTGGCTATTGGTATTATTACTGTTACCATCAGGTTCTCTTTTCTAATGGGGTTTGTGTAGAAACGACCCTGGGACAAGTTGCTCTCCTGCTATTATTTCTGAATGTTCAGTATTCCAAAGGTTATTGTCCAGATGCATAAAATAATTGCTTTTTGTAGTTGAATAAAAATATGAGGATATAAGCTCATCCACCATTGGCTGCCTGAAAGCATCCCACAGTCCAGTAGCAGACAGGACTACAGCCATAATATATGTATCTCACCTTGTACCTATGTGATTTTGGTCTCCTTGTCCAGGTCTCTATATCTTGAAAGTTTTTGGTTTCATGTAGCTTAGGGATTACTATGAGCATTTTGGATGGTGGCATAATAGATAGAATTGATATAATGCTTTAAGGTTAGAAAAGTACTTTACATATGTATTATCTCAACAATCCCCGCAGCAACTTTGTGAGGTAGATTCTATCATTATCTCCATTTTTGCAGATGAGGAAACTGAGGCAGGCAGTGGGGAAGTGACTTACCCAGGGTCACGTAGCTAGTAAATGTCTGAGGCAGTATATGAATTCAGACAATCCTACTCCAAGTCTAGTATCCACTGTGCCACCAGCCTTTAAAATGATCTTAAGTTTTTGTGAATTGGTGTTATGTCTAGGCAATTTGGGGCAACAATTCATTCTGTGATAATGGTCTAGTTCCAGTACAGTTTATTGGTTGAGTTTTCTGGGATATTTGGAGGTCTATATTTGTAGTATTGGGATTTGTTATTTTGTTACAGTCCACAAAAGATAATAGTGAGCTTCTGATCATTTTAGCCAGCAGGTAAGTATTCAGTGGATACTACGTGTTTATAGCTAGCTATACGATCTCCACTGCTCCCCTGCATGATTGACATTTATAACTAAGTCCAGGCTCCTTAAGGATGACCTTTCTGTAGTTTCTGGTGGCAATGACCTGGTCCTGAATTGCTGTGATAATCTCCTCTGTTTCCATAAACAAGTCTTGTGATAGCCATTTGTTCAACACTTTTCTGTTGACATATTGTTGGTTGAGTTCACATGGATGTCCATTAATAAGATTATTAATGGCCAGTTATTATTAATCATCACCATAACATATGCCAAAAAGTCCCAGGGTATAAAGAACAACTTACTGTTATCATTAAATAAACTGCCTGAAAACACAGCAGCATTTATACTATCTTTGCCAATTAATGCAAAGCCTTTGTCTCAGTACCACAGTCAAGACTTACCCATGATCTGCAAACACATAGACCAGACCCGAGAATTTTTTTTTGTTTTGTTTTGTTTTTAGGCAATTAGGGTTAAGTGACTTGCCCAGGGTCACACAGCTAGTAAGTGTCAAGTGTTTAGTCTGAGGCCGGATTTGAACTGAGGTCCTCCTGACTTCAGGGCCAGTGCTCTATCCACTGCACCATCTAGCTGCCCCGAAAATTGTTTTTAATTTAAAACACTTCAACCACCACAATCATATCAAGAACAATTCATATGAAACATGACATTTTAAAAGAACATTTAAACTCAGCATATTTGTTTGTTTTTCTTTCTTTCTCTCTCTCTCATTCTTTCTTTCCTTCTTTTTTCATTGAGGCAATCAGGGTTAAGTGACTTGCCCAAGGTCACACAGCTAGTGAGTGTCTGAGGCTGGATTTGACCATAGGTCCTCCTGACTCCAGGGCTGGTACATCACCTAGTTTCCCCTTTACCTCGCTTTCATCTCTTCTAAAGAATATGAATATTATTTTAATATTAATGATTTAACAATATCATATTAACAATATAATGATTACATTAATAATAAAATAATATTAATATTAATTAAAGAAGGAGTCGAATGTTGGAAGCACATAGCACTCCTCTCTCTGTATCTCTCTTTCTCTCTCTCTGTAATAATCAGGGTTAAGGGTTTTGCCCAAGGTCACACTGCTAGTAAGTGTCAAGCATCTGAGGCCGGATTTGAACTCCGGTTCTCCTGACTCCAAGTGAGAGCTCTATCCACTGTGCCACCTAGCTACCATTAAGGCAGATACTTCTGCAAAGTTGTGCAGGTATTGGCATTACTATTGTTCTATTTAAGCAAATTAAAAAAAAAATCTAAACTTTGCCTGTGGAATTTTGTCTTTTGTTTCATGATAACTATAAAAAATGGCAAATAATACCTCCCACAGTTGTTGTGAGGATCAAATAAGACATTTGTCAGGTACTCGGCAAACCTTAAAGCACTATGGAAATACTAGCTATTATTATTATTATTATTAAATATACATAGTATTTGAGTCAGAGAATTCAAATTAACAGAAGGAAGCTGCCCATTTGAATCTTTTCCCAGTGTTTATATATTAATACTTGGTGTCTGACAGACTTAGGCTAAACTGCAGAGTATGAAGACCTTCCACAGACTAAAACATCTTATTAATCATTTGATGTACATGGACGACATTCCAGTATATGGATCTACCAAAAGAAATATTAGACAGCTCCTTCATTCTGTGGAATATTTCTCCAGTGATATCAAATTATCTTTTGGTTTTGATAAGTATGAAATTCTTAATATACATCAAGGAAAAATAAAGACTGAAGACTTCAAGCTTGACCAAATATCTTGGTCTCCTCCAGGCAGGATATGTCAAGCATAAAATTATGCTGAATATGTTAAATGACTTATAGACACCTTGAAAGCAAAGCTAAATGGAAGAATATGTTTAAAGCAATCCTAAAGTGCCAGTTTTATTGTACAGCTTTAGAGCTATAAAGTGAACACTAACAAATGTGAAAAGTATCCTCGCAAAAACCCATATGATATTAAGGAAACGCAACGCCCATGGCTCTAAGGCAACTATGAGAAGATTAAGTTTTCCTTATCAAAAAAAGGAGAAAGAATATTGATAAGCATTCTTGTTCAGCCATTTTTCAGTCCTGTCTGACTTTTTGTAACCCCTTTTGGGGTTTTCTTGGCCAAGATACTGGAGTGGTTTGCCATTTCCTTCTCCAGTTCATTTGACAGATAAGGAAACTGAGACAACATGATTACATGAGTTGCCCAGGGTCATACAGCTAGTAAGTGTCTGAGGCCACATTTGAACTCAGGAAAAGGAATCTTCCTAACTCCAGGCTTGGCACTCTGAGCACTGTGGTACCACCTAGCTACCCTAACATTAACCTATAAAAATTCGAGAACAACTTTTGTTTTTTAAGGCAATCAGGGTTAAGTGGCTATCTGAGGCTGGATTTAGAACTCAGGTCCTCCCAACTCCAGGGCTGGTGCTCTATCCACTGCACCATCTGGCTGCCCCAAGAACAGCTTTTAAAATAGATATCACCATACCAAATACTTACTTGCCAAGTTGCAAAGAATGGAAAAAGTTTTCAAAAGACAGAGATCTCCTGGAGAAGACTGGGGGAGAGAATGAAGTCATGGCTTCCCCTTATCCTGGCTGCTATTAGAGCTGTACCAAGGATACTTTTGGGGAGCCTACAGAGCCAGGGGCAGGAAGGGGCAAATCTTAGCCCTTTTTGTGTCCAGGACCCCTTTGTAAATTTGGTCAAACCCATGAATCCCTTCTCAAAAGAACGTTTTATTTTGTTTGTTTGTTTTTCAATCCATAATTGAAATAAATGCCAAATTCTAGTGAGAGGTTAATGAAAACAAAGAAACAATGAAAAACAAAAAATAACGAAAACAAAATTTTGGTTTTTTTTCCAAGTTCATAGACCCACCCTGAAATTGATGCAGGTTAAGAAACCAGGCTAGAGGGTGAGCTCACTTCCTAATACTGTTATTCGAGTGCAACGAGCAGTTATTCCATCTACCCGTGCAAGAGGTCAGAGAATATGAAAATAAAGGGGGAAAGAACAAGGTAGTGACTCGTCTCAGGGCTATTTCTATCTGAACTCACGGGGAAAAAAAGTAGAATGCTGATGACGACAGCTAGATGATGATCACCCCCACCCCCACCACCATGATGATGATGATGATGACGATGATGATGATGATGAGGATGAGGATAACATCACCCCCGACTCAAGTCACCCTGCAATAACGACGTGGGCTACCCAACTTGCTTTTTTAAAACTGTAAATGGGAGAAAACAAGGCATAGTCACTGACTTGGAGCACTAGATGGCACTCCAAACTACAGGAAATCTAAGGAGGAGGAAGGGGAGGAAGGCAAGCTGCCATTGGGGCAGGGGAGTGGGATGGTGGTGCAGGGCCACATGTGGCCCTCTAGGTCCTCAAGTTATGTGGCCTCGAGGCCACAGGTTCCCCACCCATGCTCTAGACTGAAGAAAATGATGTGAAAATAGGAATAATGCAGATTAAAATTAAATGTGTCTTTTTTTTTTCTTTTTGAGAGCCAGTTGTTAAACGTTCACACCCCTGGACTCCCTCCACCTATTCCTCCCCTTACAATAAGCTTTCTTCAGGGCCTACCTTTCCCCAGACCACGCAGAGGAGGCTGCCCTATCTCCCACAGCTCCTTCCACCACAGTCATCAGTCATCTAAGTGGCTTCCCTCCCATCATCTAAGCAACTCCAGAAATTCTAGCTCCTCCAGGAAGCTTCCACTGCCACCCTGTCCAAACATGAAACTCTAACAATTCTCCCCCATCCTCCTCTGTACTCTCTCTGGCATTGTCTACAATGTCATCACTTACTCCTCAGGCCTTGTCTAGATTTCCTCTGTGTTTACCTACATCAGGTGGTCTGCCCTAAGACTTTAAGTCTCTTAACAATGTTGGGTCTGGGTCTAAGTGGCTTATTCTACGTGCCAGTGGAAAAGATTGAGCTTCTTGATAAATGACAATGATGGTGAGTGAAGTGAAATATTATTTTTAATTTTCCTTTCTACTGGGTAAGTACAACTTGGAGCCTCCTCCCAGGAGAGTGGCTTTTTTTTGGGGGGGGGGAGGCAATTGGGGTTAAATGACTGGCACAGGGTCACACATCTAATAAGTGCCAAGTGTCAGAGTCAGATTTGAACTCAGGTCCTCCTGACTCCAGGGCCAGTGCTCTATCCACTGTGCCACATAGCTGCCCACGAGAGCGGCTTTTCTGAAGGCAGGCTTATCCCTACCCCCATGCCACGGACAGCCATTGCTCCCACTTCTTCCCATCCACTTTTCCCACCTCCTGCTCATCCCCTCACCTGGGATGCCCGCTCTGAGCCAGCCAGATCTATCATGAAGAGGCGGCCCAGCCGCACCTCTTGCATGACATTCTTGACCCGGCTCCTTTGGCGCACGGTCACTTGGAGTATGGCGTGGGACCGGGAAGATGTCTGGTTGGCGGCCGTAGGCTCCTGGGTCCTCTGCTTGTTCCCTTTCATTAGAAGCTGCATGATCTGGAGATGAAGAGGGATGGGGAGTTGGGAGAAGCAAAGGTCTCAGACTTCTGACCCACTCTGGCAAACCCTCCAAGGCAAGGAAAGTTTCCCTAGCTGGTCCTCACCTCCCGTCTCGTAGGCACCTGGTGTGCAGAGGGCCCTGTGCTGGGGGCTGGAGCTGATGTAAGATTAGGGAAGACAGTCTCTGCCCCCGTCGATCTTATTAAGAATTCACAGACTAACAGTAGGGACGGAGGACACGTGTGATGTTGGTGGGAAATGTCCTGAATTTGTAGTCGGCGGTGCTGGGTTCAAATCCCAGCTCTGCCATTTGCTAAATGTCTGACCTTTAGCAAGTCAGCCTCTCTGGGCCTCACTCTCTGACACTATAAGATGAAGGTGTTGGACTATATGACCTCTAGAGTCCATTCCAGCTATGGTAACAACAACAACAACAATAATATAGCATTAATATCGTGCTTTAAAGTTTACAAAGAATGATACAAATATATTTGATATGTTTATATATATATTTGATCCTTAGAACAACCCTGTAAGGTAGAGGCTATTTTTATCCCCATTTTATAGATGAGGAAACTGAGGCTTCAAGAGGTATTATAACAATAACAATAATAATGATAACTAGTGTTTGCACAGAGCTTTAAGGTTTGCAAAGTGTTTACAAATATCTCATTTTCCACAACAACTCTGGGAGGTTGGCAGTACAATTATCTCCATTCTGCAAATGAGGAAACTGAGTCAGATAGAGGTAGGTTAAGTGACTTGCCCAGGGTCACACAGCTAGTAAGCATATGAGGCAGATCTATGAATTTGTGACTTATGATCCTATGAGCCCAAAGGGGGCATTCACCACAAAGCTTAGCGGAGGGCCTGCATGGTGGCCATATTCTTACATAATCCCTCAGGTTCTGAATGTATAAAATGAGGGGGTTGGGTGAAATGCTCTCAAAGGTCCCTCTTCCTGTACTGAGTCTTATGCTCCTACGGGTCCTATGAGGATCCCACAGATGTGCAGAACTCATAGAGAGGCTCCAAAGAGAACCTCCAAGATGGAAGAGAACAAACAGGAATGGGTTGGAAGGGACAGAGCAACTGGCATTTCTCAGGCCAAAGAAGAGAAGTTGATAAAGGACACAAGGATAAAAATAATGTAAACGGAAAGAATGATAAAATAGACCAAATACTATATAATGTAATTACAATGTCCAAGGTTAGCCCCCAGAGAAGAGTTGAGAAAATGCACCTTTCTCCCTTTACTGAAAGGGTGGTGGACTAGGGGTGTAAAATACTGCATACACTGTCAGTCATGGTCAGCTGATGTATTGCTTGGCTTTACCCAACTGTTTTTTTTTTCCTCTTTTAAATCTTTTGTTAGAAGGCCTGGCTCCCTGGGAAGGGGAGAAGGGGGTGTAATAAATTTGGAAATGAATGATTGAATAGCTTATAGGCTCATTGAGCTAGAGCTAGTCCAATCCCCTCAACTTACAGATGAGGAAACTGAGTCCCAGAGAGATTCAATGACTTGCTGAAAATCATACAGGAAGCAAGTGAAGAGTCGGGATTTGAATTCAGGTCCTTTGAACTCAAATCCAGCATCCTTTTCCATAGAACCATGCTGTCTCTCAACAAAAAGCAATAACTTCAGGGGGAAAAGAAAGAAACTTAAGGGGACACTTAAATGGGAGGAGGTGAAGTAGGAAAGATCCCTAGTCTGAGAATGAGAATGAGATTTGTATTTGAGTTCTGACTGCTGGCTCTGATAATCTGTATAATCTTAAGCCATCAAAAACCCAAAGGCTTATTTTATTTTATTTTATTTTATTTTATCTTACTTTATTTTGAGGGGGATGCAATTGGGGTTAAGTGACTTATCCAGGGTCACACATCTAGTAAGTGTCTGAGGCCACATTTGAACTCAGGCCGTTGTGACTCAAGGGTTGGCGCTCTATCCACTGTGCCACCTCACTGTCTCAGCTTTTTTTTTTTCCTCTTAAAAATATCTATTTATAACATGGGAAAACTATTTGCTTCTTCACCTTTTTCCTGGGGATCCCTGTGAGGCTTGGATCAGAGAAGAGATGTTAGAATTTTCTGGAAGTAAGGAAGACATAGAAAGCCAAGATTCCCCTTATGTAGATACCCCAGCCCTGGCTAGGTTTCTGCACAGCTGCCTCAAGCACCAGACACCAGACCATCCTACCAGGCAGCAACTTCCCAGGATCCCTTGACCCGAGGGAGTGAGCCTTCCTTTTCTCTCTGCCAAAAACTTACCTCTTTGGCATTGATGGTGGAAACCTCAGTGATCCCAGCCACCTGGATCACCCCCTTCGAGTCCTCTCTCAACTCTAGGTACCCCAGGGAAGGGTTCAGTAGATCCCTAATCATTTCGTTGTAGATCTGATAGCAGGAAGGAGAGAATATTGGAAGAATGAGGTCAGACAACAAAGGCAGGAACCAGGGTTCTCATCACCCCTCAGATGAGAGGAGAAACACCTGAACTGGAATCAATCAATCAACAAGTACTTATTAAGCACCTACTACACCAAGCACTGTGCTAGGTGATGGGATTTCAAGTACCAAGAATAAAGGGACAGATTTCCAAAGGAGCTTCATGGGTCCTTGGCATTCCAAGGAAGTATATTATTCATGATGGAGATAGGGGATCAGTAGACTGAGGAGAGGGACAGATGGTAATATTGGGATGCCCTTCCCAGAGCTACCTGGGCACATCCCCAGGAGGCTGGATCCCTAGACAAGGTATCTGTGGTCCTGGCCATAGCCACTCTCTTCTTCTTGGGAAAATGTGAATGGCACAGGTTTCCACCCAGATCCCTGGGCATCTATTCAATGGGGAGAGGTTCTCTGCCACCTCTAGCAAAGATGATCTGAACAAGAAAGACCCTGCCAAGGACTAGGGTCACCCAAGGGAAAATCTAACAGCTCATTGCTACATTTATGGGTTACTCTTTGCCTCCCCTCCTACCATTCTCTCTCTTTTTTTGGGTGGGGGGAGGCAATTGGGGTTAAGTGACTTGCCCAGAGTCACACAGCTAGTGAGTGTTATGTGTCTAAGGCTGGATTTGAACTCAGGTCCTCCTGACTCCAGGGCTGGTGCTCTATCCACTGCACCACCTAGCTGTTCCCCTCTCCCCCCATTCTCATTCTGTGAGCAAACACTGTACTAGCCAGCATAAACAGGTGACAGATCTAGCTTGCTGTCTTTCCTGCCCTAATAATAATAGCTTACATTCATATAGTGCTTACTATGTGCTTGGCACTGTGCTAAGCACTTTATGATGATTATCTTATTAGATCCTGGAAAGATGGTGCTATTATTATCTCCATTTACAGATGAGGAAACTGAGTCATACAGAAGTTAAGTGACTTGACCAAGGTCACACAGCTAGTGTCTGAGGTCTTCCTGACTCCAAGCCCAGCACTGGCTGCCTCATAAAGATCACCTAATAAAGAAAGGACCAGGACTGTACTAGAGGTGTTGGGAAGCCAGGTAAGTAGAGCTGAGTAATTTTTGCACCTGGTGCCAGGAGTACAAAACATGCCCAGGACAAATGACATGAAACACATCCTCAAATCCACTATTTAAGAACAAGTCAGTCGTCAGGAGTGACAGAGACTCCAGGATGAGGATGGGCTGAAAGGAGTTCACTTGGGGTGCTACTGCCAAGTGGAAAAAGATTCCACTTGATTGCTTCCTATTTTAATTATTCTTGCTACCTAGGTACTAAGCTCAGTTGTTTCTAAGCTGATGTCAGTGTCCTCTAAATTGTGGAACCCTGTGTCAAAGCCCCCATCACCCCTCCTTAGTTACACTCGTCCTCATTTCCAGCTCTACAGAGCAGTCACAGCTCACCTGTTCTCAGCAATGACTCTCATATTCCTCTTTGCATACATCATACTGCTCTATTAATCCCATCACCACATGCCCACAATAGAGGAAGATAGTGCCAGGTATACTAGGCATGTGGACACACCCCCACACATGTGTGATACTGCTATACATAGACACACTTGGGTAAATGGCCCACATTTAACTAGCCATCCAAATTAAGTCACAGTTGGTTTCTGGAGAGAAAAAAGATATGTTGACTCCTTTCATTAAAAGATAAGTAGTGCTTCCAAGGAATGGTTTGGGGGTCAGGGGGTCAGTAGATAATGTTAGATATCATTGTGCCCTGGTAATTTCCATACTTATTTAAAAGGCCACTATATTTGCTAAAGTTTGCATTCACTCCAGGTGGGAGAGGGGGAAAGGAAAGGACAGCAGGGACATTGGGAACTGATATCTGGCTTAGCATCTCCCAGGGCAATGGGGCATGTCCCTGGGGCCTGTGCACTTCACACTTGCCCTGGTTCTATTCTTTCAAAGCAAGAGCCTGTCAGAATGAAGGGGGAAGTAGGAACAGTTGTTTGTCCATACTCCTGGAAACTGCATTGGGACATAGGCTGGGATGCGTTCAAGAGATTTTCCTACCCTTCTTACGGGCCAATCAGTGCCTTACCCCTACTCAAAATTCCAAGTATGGCCCCACTAGGATGACCTACCTCTAGGTAAGACATGGACACCTCATATTCCATGTCATCACTGGTCTCCTCAATGGCACAGAATAGGTCGTTGAGGGTCCGAACGTAGATTCCAGGCTCACGGTCAGTGCCCAGCATGGTGTACGTTTTCCCACAGCCTAGAGGCAGGAAAGGACAGTAGGTGAGCAGGGGTTATAGGGCATGTGACATTGCTGGAGAGGGCCACACCTGGAAGACTTCTCCCCAGGGACAACTCCCTCCTGTCCTTGCTCTGACGGCCCTATCTGTCGGGCAAGCACCCTGTCCCTTTTTGGGGAGGGGTCATTGAGAGGCTATTGAAAGGCAAAGGTGTAGGCCCCTCTTAGATCCATGTGGGTGGGAGAAAGAGGGGTTTTCTGGGATGAGGCGGCTCTGGGTGAAGATGGGGGTGGGACATGGCGCTCATGATGAGTTAGGCTTACATTTGGCCAAGCCATTCCTGTGATAGTGAAGTGGGGTGGTCCTATAAAACTCTTGCTTATGGGAGTTGGCTGACCTCCATGTTGGGGGTTCAGGCGGGCTGAAAAGGGGGGCTCTTTTGGTTTTGGACAGGACTGGGGAGGCAGAAACCAAGTGCTAAGTCAGCCAGCTCACCAGTGGGGCCATAGGCAAAGACAGTGGCGTTGTAGCCAGAGATGACCCCTTCAATGAGGCTCTTCGTGGTGGCTTGGTAAACCATCTCCTGCAAGGAAAGGGAAATTGGGGGTGTGAGGGGTTCAGGAGGCAGAACATGCCCAGCTCCCCACTGTAGAAAGCAGTTTCTGTTTCTGGGTCCTGCCTAGCCTGAGATTGTGGAGAATGCCTAGACCCTGGAGAGGTGACACTGAGGAGGTGAGGAAAGAGTCTCTTTATTTTCAATTCATTAGGGATGCCAGCTTGGAACAGAACTCAGGACACCAGCTGGCTCCTCCAGACTTCTCCTGGCCCCCTGCCCAGCTGTTGCCTTATAACAGATACCAGGGATATCCTGAAGGTGAGCCAGGTGGTGGTATCCCCAGGAGAGCATCAATTTTCTCAGGTCATCCTACCATCTGGGTTAATCTAGTGGAGTCTCTCAGAACGGAACCAGATGTGGGTCCCACAGCACTTGCTGGCATTCGTGGTTGTTGAGTGGAGGTGTATGTATGTATGTATGTATGTATGTATGTATGTATGCATGCATGTAATGGTCTGTGAATGAGCATGCCACATAGAAATACATGTGAACATGCACATGTGCATGAGTGAAGAAAACCACACCCTCTCCAAATAAGGACTGAAGCAGTTTCTAATAGCTGTCTACAAAGACCCAGGTCTGAGTGATGGCCTCTCGGGGACAAATATAGACCCTTTCTTTATTTTGGTCCTATGTTAGTGTCTCCCATCCCTGGCCCCTCACCTGAGTGGCAGTGAAGTCAAAGGCCACATCAAATAAGTAGGACTTCTCCCGGGATCTGTGGGCTCGGAGAATGTCATCTGGATCCTCCATTGGGTCCATCAGAACCACCATCTGCAAAAACCCCAGAGGTTGTCTGGAAGGAGCCACCGAGAGCTGGTGGGGGTCCTGTGGCCAATGTGTCAGGAATTGGCACCTCCTTATTTCTGGGGCAGGCTAGGGAATCACTGGGCAGCTAGGTGGCACAGAGGATAGAGTGTCAAGCCTAGAGTCAGGAAGACCGGAGTTCAAATCTGGCTTCAGACACTGACTAGCTGTGTGATCTTAGGCAAGTCACTTAACCCTGCTTGCCTTGGTTTCTTCATCTGTAAAATGAACTAGAGAAGGAAATGGCAAAAATCACTCCAGTATTTTTGCCAAGAAAACACCAAATGGGATCATGAAGAGTCAGACGTGATTGAAATGACTGAACAACAACAATAAGGGAATAACTAGATTGGACAGCTGGTGGGGGGATGGGGGGGGTAATGGTGAAGTAGGCAGGAGCTAGGGAAAAGGGGCCAGAAGCTGGGTAGGAGCATTTCTTAGAGGGCAGTGAGAGAGCGAATTGGGTTTCCCTAAGTTTCTCTTGGACTACTACATCTCTATACAATTTCTCACATTTAAACAAAAGAAAAAAGTGAAGCAGGGAATTTTTTCAATGTATGGTACTTTTTCAAATTACTTCCTTATCTATGATCTCATCTTAATTTCTCAAAATTGTGATTCCTACCAACTTTTTGTTTACCTTCTGGACCACCTGCTTATCCCTAGAGAATCTGTTCTAGGGTTGTTCACACCCTCAGAGTAAGAAAAAGTTGGGAAGAGAGGAAGGTAGTTGAGGGCCAGGTTTGGGGTGGGGAAGGCTCCATTCCTTTGCTCCCTGGGGCCCATCCTCACTCTCTGTCCTTAGCTCACAGATTCTAAGGTTGTATTTGTTTTACAGGACAGACTCTGACACCATTAACGTCCACTTCATGCTGGATGAGACACACACATGAAAGCAATACAAGAACATACACAAAGGTGTTATAAAAAGAAGCACAGATTAGGCAAGTAATGCTGGCATCCCAGGCTCCCTGCCCAGGTAGCATTGCCATGGAAATGAGAAACTCCAACAGATGCTATCCCAGAATTCACCAGTTTGGGACATCTCTTTGGACTTGTCTTTGAAGATTTCTGGGAAGAAAGCACTGGTGGAAAAGAATTCAATCACCCATAACGTGTCCTGAAGAAGATAGTGCCACTGGTGGGGTTGAACCTTGTCTGATGTCTACAGCAGAGGTCTTATGTCCCTTTTCCCAGGACCCTAGTAGGATACTTCAATAGAACTGGCACTGGGAACTGATGGAGTACTTCTAACAAGGTCCTTCCTCTCTCTCTCTCTCTCTCCCTCTCTCTCTGTGTGTGTCTCTGTCTCTGTCTCTCTGTCTCTCTCTCTCTCTCCATCAGCAGAGGATGAGGCAAGAGAAGGCTGCCCACTGGCTGTAGCCAAAGTAGCCAGTTTTGTTGTCTTCTGATTGAGTCCACCTCTCCCCCTTCTATTGTCATGTATATCCTATAGCTGATTATTAACAATGAAAATCTGGTGGCTGCCAATTCCTTTTCTGATATGATTGATGCTGGTTCAGGTAGAGATTTGGGAAGAAGTTATGACCCCTTTAGAGAGGCAGGAGAAACAACCTTGCTTCAGCTCAGGTTAAGGCATACAGGGGAGGAACAGACCCTAGTCCCATTTGGAAGTCTGCATGAAAGAAAGATCTACTAACATCATATGCCTTGGAAAGTGCAAGATTCCAATAAACAGGAGAATCTATAAGCAGAGAGTCACAATTATGTATGTGTGTGTGTGTGTGTGTGTGTGTGTGTGTGTTCAGTTGTTTTCAGTCCTGCCTGATTCTTCGTGATCCCATCTGGGGTTTTCTTGGCAAAGATACTGGAGTGGTTTGCCATTTCCTTCTCCAGTTCATTTGACAGATGAGGAAACTGAGGCAAACAAGGTGAAAGACTTGTCAAAGTTTGCCTTTCTAATATGTATGTGTGTATGTGTATAGATATGTGCGCGTGCACACACATACTTATTACACATGTGTATATACACACATGTGTGTATATATGTATGTATATACACATACATACATAGAGATAGATAACCTCTAAACCAAGTCCATGTATTACCAGCCTCCTGTACAGTGATTGTGCTCCGTGAATCTGGTGCTGCCCTTCATAGTCAGTCAGTCAATAAGCATTTATTAAGGGCCTGCTATATACCATGCACTGTGCTAAGTGCTAGGGATACAAAGAAAGGCAAATGACAGTTCATCCTCTCAAGGACCTTTCAGTCTAATGGGGTAAATGGTACCATGAAATACCACATATATACCACTTACCCCTTCCTTGTGTTTTTCTCCTAGAAAAATTAAGTTTTAGGTAGACTTTGGAAGGAAGGGAGGAGAGAGAGGACAGTAACCTGATCCTCGTATCAGTATCACAGTGACTAGATAAGGTACCCAAATGTTAGTGTTGTTATATTACTTCACTTGCGGCTGAAATTCAGGCCTATAGCAAACCCAGGCCCCTTCCCAGTGACCATCTCAGGTGGTTCTTCTGAGATGAAGCCCAGGCCTGCCCTGCCTCTCCCTGATGAGGTGAGGTGGCTGGCACCTCTAAGAGCGGATCTATGCCCAGGAGCTGGCTTAGCTCTCCAGGGCTCTGGCTGGGGCACAATTAATGGGGATAATAAGTGTCTGGCCTGCTGTACTTGAGTTGTAATGAGCCTGCCAGATAGCTTCCTGAGGGTGTGTGACTACTGAAGGGAGACCTGGGCCTCTCCCAGCACCTCAGGCTTGCCCTTCCCTACCTCAGTCCCTTCCTGAGTCCTGCTCTACCCTGCATCTTGCTCATCGATGAGAGCTAGATAGCAGCAGCAGCCCTTCCCCTCATTGTCATGCCCACAAACACACATCCTGGGGCCCTAATTCTGTGCTGTTTTTCCTTTTCCCATCCTGTTGCTGTTCAGTGATTTTTCAGTCATGTCTGGCTCTTAGTGACCCCATTTGCGGTTTTCTTGGCAAAGATACTGGAGTGGTTTGTCATTTCCTTTTCCAGCTCATTTTACAGATGAGGAAACTGAGACAAACAAGGTTAGGTGACTTGCCCAGAGTCACACTGCTAAGTGCCTGAGGCCAGATTTGAATTTGGGAAGATGAGTCTTCCTGACTCCTGGCCTGGCATTCTATCCACTGCAACACCCCAACCCCGTGCCTCTAAAAAAGACAGAGTGGCGATGGGAGGGAGTGTTGCCTGATTTTTTTTAAATCACAGCAATTATAATAGTCCAGAGAAAGAGTTGAGCCCCTGTTGTGTATAAGCAACCCCAGAACCTGCTCCTTTGAGGCCACATGTGGCTTTCTAGGCCCTTGGGTATGGCCTTTTCACTGAGTCCAAGTTTTACAAAACAAATCCTTTTATTAAGGGGATTTGTTCTGTAAAGTTTGGATTCTGTCAAAGGGCCGCACTTGAGGACCTAGAAGGCCACATGTGGCCTTGAGGTCACAAACACAAATATGTGTTTGTGTCTTTGTATAGAGAGAGAGAAGAGAAGAGGAGAAAGTGAGAGAGAAGGAAAGAGGAGAGGAGAGGAGAGGAGAGGAGAGGAGAGAAGAGAAGAGAAGACAAGAGAAGAGAAGAGAAGAGAAGAGAGGAGAGAGGGAGAGAGGGGGAGGCAAGGAGAGCAGAGGAAAGGAAAGGAGAGAGGAGGGGAGGGGAGAGAGAGAAGAAGAAGAAGAAGAAGAAGAAGAAGAAGAAGAAGAAGAAGAAGAAGAAGAAGAAGAAGAAGAAGAAGAAGAAGAAGAAGAAGAAGAAGAAGAAGAAGAAAGGAAAGGTGAGAGGGGAGGGAGGGAGAGAGAAGAGAAGAGGAGAAGAGAGGAGAGACAGGAGAGTTGTCTCCATGTTGTTTCCATTAGGACATTAGGTCTCCACCCCTGGTAGTGTGTACTGGGTACAGGGAGGATAGGAGGATTCAATTCCATTGAGCAGGTTTGTTAAACACTTATTCTATCAGGCATTAGAATAAGGGCTGTGGGGGAAAACGAAAGTCCTTTCTCTCAAGGAGTTCACAGTCTTTTGGGGGACATCAAGGCTCATATAACAGAGAGAAAGTAATAGAGAAGGGACTCCCAAGGAAGGAAGTCAGCTGAAGGTCACTACCCTCTGAGGCTCCTAGGCCAGCGATCTTAACTGTGTTTCTGTCAATGGTCAGCTCTGGCAGTCTGGTGAAGCCCATGGACCCCCTCCTCAGAAGAATGTTTTTAAATGCATAAAATATATGGGATTATAGAAGAATCCACTTATTTTGAAATAAAGATGTATTTTTCCTCTTATTCAAGTTTACCATCTCCGTGAAATCCAACCAGGGCTATGATTAAGAATCCCTGTCCTAGCTCAATTCCAAGACAAAAGAACATACATGAAAAAGCCTTAAGAACCCTTGAAAATGCAACACAGAAAAAAAATGCAAATTGATTAAGGATTGCTGTAGGCAGGTGTGTTTGGCCTCAGGCTCAACCAGGGAAGGCTTCCAGCAAGAGATAAATGTTAAGTTTCCATCCTTTCCCAGTGGCTGACTCCCACAGAGAGCTCTAGAGAGCATAGAGAGGATGAGACAGTGGAGCAGACTGTGAGATAGCCAGAATGTGGGATTGGGAGGCAAGACTCCTGAAGAACTCTCAGCCTCCATCTCAGGCTGCAAAGAGCCTGGTCTGCCCTGCCTCCATCACGCTTCAACTGCACATCGTGGCTTCCCTGGCTTCCTTCAAGACTCAGCTCAAATCCCACATCGTATGAGATGCCTTTCCTGCTCCCTCCCCCCACCCCAAGCCGGTCCTTTCCCTCTAAGGCTATCTCCTATTTACACTGTATATATATTTCACATATATATGTATGTGTATGTGTTTGTGTCTTTGTATAGAGAGAAAGAGAGAGAGAAGAGAAGAGGAGAAAGGGAGAGAGAAGGAAAGAGGGGAGGGGAAGGGAGGGGAGGAGAGGAGAGGAGAGGAGAGGAGAGGAGAGGAGAGGAGAGGAGA
>NW_020954579.1:16477285-16497674 GCF_900497805.2 Vombatus ursinus
GAGGAGAGGAGAGGAGAGGAGAGGAGAGGAGAGGAGAGGAGAGGAGAGACAGGAGAGTTGTCTCCATGTTGTTTCCATTAGGACATGAGCACTCTGTGGGCAGGGACCATGCTTTTTGCCATTTTTTTTAAATTTTGGCATCTCTCGCCTGTAGCACAGTGCCTGGCCCATAGTAGGTGCTTAATAAATCCTTATTGACTTCTTGACTTGACCACTATGGGTCAAGCACTGTGCTGATCGATGGGGACTCAAAGAAAGGCAAAAAAAGCCCTCAGTCTCTTCCCCTCCAGGAGCTCCCAGGCCAACAGGGGAGACAACAGGCAAACTTCTCGGTACCAACAGCATGAATCAAAGGTATTTTATTCTTAGCAGGAAGGCATTAGCAAGCGCTGTAAGTGCCCAATAAATGCTTGCTAATGAAAAGCATTTTGTCAAGGACAAAAGCAAGCTGAGTTGGCTGTCTCCCAGAAAAGTCTTAAGTAGCCCCTCTAATCAAGATAGACCAGTTGCTAGCTGTGGCTACTCAATTTCACTGCAAAGTGAACACCAAATGGGGCCCTTTTCCCAGGCGAGGGCTCCCCAGAGGACAATACTTTAGTGTTGCTTTAAAGGCCTAGACAGTAATCTATATACCTGGTAATTTAGGGGGTGGTTGGGGAGCAAAGGCCTGACATCCAAGGGACTTGTTCAAACTGCTTTGGGAAGACTGACTCCATATGTTTCAATGCCAAAGAGGAATTCATTTCAACAAATGTTTTATGAGAGCCTGCATATGGCAGGTCCTATGCTAAGTGTTGAGATAATAAAGATGAAAATAAAATAGCCCTACCTTCAAGCATTTTACCAGGGGCACAATTAAGCATAGAACCAAATCCAATGGCCTTTTTTTTTTTTTTTTTTTGGTGAAGGCAATTGGGGTTAAGTGACTTGCCCAGAGTCACACAGCTAGTGAGTGTTATGTGTCTGAGGGCAGATTTGAACTCAGGTCCTCCTGACTCCAGGGCTGGTGTCCACTGAACCATCTAGCTGCCCCTCAATGGCCTTTTAAAAACTTCTTTCTTGATCTCTCTGTTGCATTACAGAAGTTTTTGTGATACTTCTCTCTGCTACATTTCTTTCTATCAAAAAGCAGCTTGATGGTCTAGTAGATATAGGGCTAGGCCTGGAGTCAGGAGGACCTGAGTTCAAATTCAGCCTCAGACACTTAATATTTAATCCCGGGCTTAACCTCTATCTGCCTCAGTTTTCTCAACTGTAAAAAGGGGATAATAATAGCACCTACCACCCAGGGTTGTTGTGAGGGTCAAATGAGATATTTGCTAAGTGCCTGGCATGTAGTAGGTGCTTAATAAATGTTTCCTTCCTGGCTGGTCAGTTCCCCTCGCTGGATCATCATCCATGTCTCCTTTGTGTATATATCCCAGGTTTCTGTCCTGGGTCTTGCCTTCTCTCTATTTTTCCTCCTGCTGATCTTATCACCCCAAGTTCTCAACCATTATCTCTACACAGATGGGGACGGGGGAAGGAGGGGAATGAATAAGCATTTATATGATGCCTACCAGAGTTCCAGGCACTGTGTGCTAAGTGCTTTACAAATATTTTTTCACTTGATCCTTGCAACAACCCTGTGAAATAGGTGCTATTATTATCCCTACTTTACAGTTGAGGAACCCGAGGCAAACAAAAAGTAAGTGACTTGCCCGGGGTCATAACAGCTAGTAAATCCTTAAGGTGAAATTTGAACTGAGGTCTTCCTGACTCAGGACCCTATCCATTGTACTACCTAGAACTTCTAATGATGACTTCCAGAGCCAGTCCCCGTCTCTTTTCCGAAGGTCAGTCCCACATCACCAAATGCCTATTTTGTTCAGTTGTTTTCAGTTGTGTCCGACTCTTTATGACTCCATTGGGAGTTTTCTTGGCAAAGATACTAGAGTGGTTTGCCATCTCCTTCTTTAGCTCATTTTACATATGAAGAAACTGAGGCAAACAGGGAGAAGTGACTTGCCCAAGGTCACACAGCTAGTAAGTGTCTGAGACCAGATCTGAACTCAGGAAATGAGTCTTTCTAACTCCAGGCCCAGCACTCTATGCACTACACCACCTATTTTCATGAGTGCCTACTGGTCATCCCCAATTGGATGCCCTGTAGGCATCTCAAACTCAACAGAGTCCAAACTAGAACTCATTATCTTTCCCTCCAATCCCATCCTCCCACCTCTTCCTAACTTTCCCATGTCTGTAGAGGACACCACCATCCTTTCTGGTCACCAAGGTCCAACACTCCAAAGCCAACTTTGAGGCTTCACTCTCCTTTAGCGTCCTAATCATTTGTCATGTCTTAGGATTCTTCCTCCACAATATACCTCCCAGGTGTCCCCTTCTCATCTCCAGCCCAGAAGGCTGCATTACCTCTCTCCTGCGTCTCTCTACTTCCAGCCTCTTCTCTCTCTCTAATCCAGCCTGGCCACACAGCTGCCAAACAGATTTCTAAAGCACATGGCACTGCCTGTTCAAAAAGATCGATTGGGTTCCCTCTTGACTCTAAGAGAATATACAAACGCCTCTGTTTTGACTTATAAAGCTTTCATGATCTGTCTCCAGCCTACATTTCAAGGTTTTTTGTACATTATTATCTTCACTCTACATTAACCTCTACATTCCAGTCAAAGTGACCTGTTTGCCATTCTCCATACATGACATTCCATTTCCTACCTCCATCCCTTTGCATGGGCTGTTCCTGATGCCAGGAATGTACTCCCTCTTCACCTCCACCTTGTGGACTCTCTAGCTTCCTTCAGCTCACATATTACCTCCCACAGGAAGCCTAGTTGCTAGAGCCACCCTCTCCCATTACTCTGTATTTATTTAAATTTAATTTTCTATGTTTTTGTTGTCTTCTCCCCCACATTCCTTATTAGTAGAATGTAAGCTCCCTCAAGGCAAGGATTAGTGTGTTTTTGTCTTCATATCCTCTATACAAGGCATGATTTTGTTGCTGGTGGTGTTCAGTCATGTCTGACACTTCAAGACCCAGTTTGGGGTTTTCTTGGCAGAGATACTGGAGTGGTTTGCCATTTCCTTCTGTAGCTCATTTTACAAATGAGGAAATTGAGGCAAACAGGGTGAAGTGACTTGCCCAGGGTCATATACTAGTAGTATGTACCTGAGGCTAGATTTGAACTCAGGGTCTTCCCGACTATCCACTGCACCATCTAGCTGCCCACCAGGCATGATACAGGGACTCAATAAATTGACAAATGAACCCCGATTCCCAGCACTTGGATGCGTCTCCTTCAGAATGCTCTTTTCTCAACATTCTTTTCAATGGGCCCCATCTTGGGCCCGCTGATCCAGAACACTAAGTTAGGCTCCGGTTTCAGGCCCAGCTGAAGGACAAAACCACACTCTGAGCATTTTTGGATGGATCCCAGCGGAATGTAACCGGGCACCAGCCCAGCCTGCCTCCCCTAAACCCCACAGCCACTGGATGGCAAATCTCCTGACACAGGGAGGCTGAGGCGCATGTCACATGGAGGACACGTCTGCCCACACACCTGATCTCCCACCCTCGTCACCTTCAGATGTCCCCAAAGTCCCCTGCCATAGGCCAGAGCATCTTGGGCAAGGAGCTCCCTTGGCTATCCCATATCCTGACTCAGGACATTATTGGCACTGCCATGATCTTCTCTTAATGAGGGCTTTGTCTGAGCCCCCATCCATCTGTGCTCCGGCCTGCCTTGTTCCCAGTGTCTGGCCCCCACTACACCCCCACAAAGGCTGCTCCCCATTCCTATCTGCTAAGGCAGACAATGGGGCCTCTGTGAGGTCCAGCCAGGTGCCTAGGAGCCAAGCCATGGATCAGAGGGGAAGGGCTCAGAATCTGCACCTGCACAAAGAGACTTGGGAGAAGTCAGAAGACCCTCAGGAGTGGCCATCTCTCTTACCCGTGGACCCCTATGGCTATTTAAGAGGCCCTAGCTTCCATGTTCTCAGGGTGCTCTAAATTTCCTTTTGTTGAAAGATAAGAGGGGCTGCTAGATGGCGCAATGGATAGAACAACAGCCCTAGAGGCAGGAGGACCTGAGTTCAAATTTGGCCTTGGACACTTACTAGTTGTATGACCTTGGGCAAGTCACTTAACCCCAATTGCCTCCAAAGAAAGGAAGAAAGAAAGACAGGGACAGAAGCCCCAGGAATAATAATAACAACAATAATCATAACTTGTGCTTTATCATTGAAAACAAAACAAAATGCTTTCACATATATTATGAATCAGCAGTGCAGTAGATAGTGCTAGGCCTGGAGTCAGGAAGACCTAGTGTCAAATCCTGCCTCACTTACTTAGCTGTGTGACTGTGGGCAATTCATTTAACTTCTCTGTGCCTCAGTTTACTCATCTGTAAAAAATGAGGGAGCTGGACTCGAAGGTCTCTAAGGCCTCTTCCAGCTCTAATTCCTATGATAGCCAGTGCTTAAAAGTTTGCAAAATGCTTTTACAAATGTTACCTCATTTTATCTGCAAAACAAACCGAAAAGTGTCATTATTATCCCCATTTTATAGATGAGGAAACTGAGGCAGAGATTAAGTGACTTGCCCTAGAGTATCTGAGGTCATGTTTGAACTCAGCTCTTCCTGACCCTAGGCCCAGCACTCTATCCATTTGAGCCATCTAACTGATAATTGAATTAAACTGCTGTATTGAAACAGGCTTCAGTTCTAGGGTATGTTTGTGTGTGTTTGTTGTGGGGAGAGAGGAAGGTTTTGTTTTTTTTTTTTTTTTAATTTTCTGAAGACTTAAGAGCTGTAGAACTCTTGATACAGGTTCTTTTGTACCTGGAATCTAAGTGAAGTCACTTAATGATAGCCTCTCATGGGCTGCTTTCTGTCTGTATCACTTTCTGCATATTAGGGTGGGGTGTTTACATTTCTTTTTCTATACCAGGAAGGAATCCTGTGCTTTCCTATCCTCTCCCAGCTAGAGACAAATTTCAGGCCCAGAGAGGTTAATATACTTGCCCGAGGTCACACAGTAAATTCTAACTCCAACCCTACAATGGCATTTAAGGAGCTCAACTGTTTACCACTATATTTGTTATCTTCATCATCGTCATCATCATCATCATAATTACTATTTTTTTTCCAAATGAGAACATTTAAGACTTTGAGAGGTCGAATAATTTGCCCAAGGTCACACAACTAGAGACTTTGGCAGGACCCAAACTCCTTGATCTGAGTACATAGCTGAGTCCTTTTTTGAGGCTGTGTAGAGAAGTGAATTTGGAATCAGAAGATCTGAATTTGAACGTCAGCCTATTTATTTACCACCTAAAGGACTTTTAGCAAATAATTTCATCTCTTTGGGTCTCAGTTTCTTTATCTGTACTAAAAAACAACCTCCAGGGTCCTTTTTAGCTCTAAAACCCTAACTCCCATCTGACTTTACCTCAAGTGGACCCTGGCAGAGCTGGGGAGAGAACCTAGGGAGTGAGGCTCCCCGTGACTGCCAGCAGCCCCCACACCACTTTCCTCCTGAGCAAATGCTCCTGGCCCATCTGTCCTTTTAATCTGAAAGGCACAGGACGAGCATTGTGTCTGTCTCTATTGTCAGCAAAACCAACAGGGATGTCACCAGAGCCTGAGGAAACAGGTAGAGCTCAGACGCAATAAATAACCGTCCACCTGTTGCTACAACATGAAATGGGCACCCAGCCCGGTCCTTTTCCCCCAGGCCTTTGTGGAGTGGGCTTTACTCCCCCTCACCCATTTGTCCCAAGGTCCTCCCCATTTGTCTCTTCCGCTTATCAATTACTGCTTAGTCTTCACCCACAGCATGTTAGGTGCCTACATCTAAAGGGGGGGGGGTTGTGTGTATCTTCCTCCAAGATGATGTAAGCCCTTGGATAACAGAGATTTTTTTCCCCATTTTTGTTTTTATATTACCAGTCTTGCACATACTAAGCACTTAACAAATGTTTGATGAATTGAGTTAAATTATCACCCCAGAGAGAGTCAATGGTGCATCACCTCAGAGGGAGGGTGGAGGCGGGGAGGAAGGCCCTCAGAGTTAGTGGAGGGTAGGGAAGAGCAAAAGGGCAGGAAGCCCTATAGATGTCAGCCAACAAACGTTTATTAAGCACCTACTATTGCCTGCCACTGGGTCAAGTCCACGGAATATAAATTTAAGATGTACACTTCACCCCTTCTGCATCCTAGCTGGCAATGGCCAGTCATGTCAGGCTGTTTCTAGAAAATCTAGAAAATTTTCCAAAAAATCCTGTTTCTAGAGCAAAAATTCTTTAACCAGGATGGGGGCAGGGAGTAGGGGGAGTGGAGAGATTTCAGGGAACTCAATTTAGAAGGGAAAACAAATTCATTTCAATATAATTCGTTTCCTCTGTAATCCTGTATATTTTATTTTATGCACTTAAAAAGAGTCTTCTGAGAAGGGTCTGTGGGCTTTCTCAGACTGCCCAAGGGGTCCGCAGCAGACAGAAAAGGTTGGGCCCCTGCACTAGCGGGCTCAGCTTAAACTCTGCCTTTCCTCTAGGGCTCTGGCTCCCATCTCAATGCAGATTTTGACCTTTCCAGAGCTCCCGACCATCTTGCACTTGTCTCAGAGCCAGGAAACCCAACACCAGGAAAGGGAAAGCACTGGGGTTTCAGTCTGAGGCAGAGAGTTTAATCACAGGGATCTGTCCTAGTTAGAGAGCCCAGGCTCCGTACTTCCCTCCTTTCATTCCCCTCCCCCCCAATCTCCTAGGTGAGAAAGACTAGGAACAAACAGCCTTGGGCACTGTTTCCAGTCTGCCTGTCCTCAAATTCAGAGGTCAGAGGCTTCCTTCCTGCCGTGGTATTAAATAGCTGAGATCCCCAGAGAGCACAGTAGGGTTGGAGGTTCCAATTTATTGTGTGACCTTGGGCGAGTATATTCACCTCTCTGGATCTAAAATTTGTCTCCAACTGGGAGAAAGTAGGAAAGCACAGGGTTCCTTCATGGTAGAGAAAAACAAATGCAAACACCCCACCCTAATCCAGGGAAGGTGGTACAGACAGAAAGTAGCCAAGAGTTTATCACTTAAGTGACTTCACTTGGATTCCAGGTACATAGGAACCTGTGTCAACAGTTCTTAAGGCCTCAGAAAATGAAAAATCTCCCCCTCCACCCTACACACACACACCTTTGAACCGAAGCTTATTTTAATACAGCAATTTAATTTAACACACACTTATTAATCAGCCTATTATGTGATAGGCAGCTTGAGCTCTGCCCTAGAAGAGCTTATTGTTGAGTGGAGGAGATGAGACAGGGCCAACAAACCAGGCAAGGAGGGAATCAATACCATAGGAGGGTGTAGAGGCAAAGTGATACTGGCAGCTGGCATTTTATATAGCCTTTAATAATAACAACGATAATCATAGCTAGCATTCATATACTGCTTTAAAGTTTACAAGAGCTTTATGTATGTGAACTAATTTAATCTTCCTATCAACCCCTAGAGGTAGGTGTTTTTATCTCAGTTTTACAGATGAGGAAACTGAGGCAGACAGAAGTTAAGGGACTTGCTCAGGGTCACACAGCTAGTAAGTTTTGGAGGTAGGATTTGAATTCAAGTAGTCCTAATTCCATGCCCCAAACTCTAACCACTGTGCCACCTGGCTGTTTTAAGGCAGAGGTTCTTATCTCAGGCTCCAAAGATCAGATCCCCAAAGGGTCCATAGACAGATTTCAGGAGCTCTGAGTACATGAACTTGTATAGAGGAAAAAGACATCTTTATTTTTACTAAACTTTAACTGAAATTTAGCATTTCCTTTAATTATGATTTTTTAAAAAAATTATCTGAAAGTTCATAGACTTTACCAGACTGACAAAGGGATCCAACAATACACACACACACACACACACACACACACACACACACACACACACACACACACAAGTTAAAAACCCTTGCTTTAAGTTTTTCAAAATTTTTTTGCGTTTACGTTTAAAATGTCTACAGAAGGGGCAGCTAGGTGGTGCAGTGGATAGAGCACTGGCCCTGGAGTCAGGAGGACCTGAGTTCAAATGTGACCTCAGACACATAACACTTACTAGCTGTGTGACCCTGGGCAAGTCACTTAACCCCCATTTCCTCACCAAATAAAATAAAATAAAATTAAATGTCTATGGAACATCCAGTTCAAGATGTGCAGGAGACAGTTGGAGATACAAGTTTTGAGATTAGGAGAGGGAGGGCTGGATAAGTAGATCTGAGAATCATCAGCAGAGAGATGATATTTGAATCCATGGAAGCTGATGAGCTCACCAAGTGAAATAGTTCAAATGGAGAAGAGAAGAGGGCACAGGACAGAGCCCTGAAGGATGCTCACTAGTGACCTGGGGTCAGTAAAGGAGAGTGAGAAAAGTGGTCAGACATCTAGAAGGAGAACCAGTATGGAGCAGTGTCACAGGAACCCAGAGAGAAGAGTGCGTCAAGGAGAGGAGGCTTATCAACAGTGTCAGAGGCATTGTTGAGAGGCCAAGAAGGATGAGGATTGAGAAAAGATCATTATTGCAGGACTGTCCTTTAACTTTCTTCGTCCCTATGAATCATTCAAAAAAAATGAGAGTCCCTGTCCTCTAGCAGCTTACATTCTAATAGGAGGAAACAACGTATGTGGAAGAGCCATAGCCAGAGAGGGGTGCTTTGTTTTGAAAAATCACAGGGATGCTGAGTGGAGCCCTAAAGGAGAAGGCTGACCATCCTTTACGGTAGCAATGGTAGTATTGGTTTGACTATTGTTCTAGAGATGGAGAGAGGGTACCAGCACAGGAGCAGGGTAGATAGAAAGAAGATGCTGGTGCTGCAGCAGGGTTGATGGCAAGAGGATGGTTGAGCTGTAAAGTGAAGCATGGTTGGGGTGGGCTAAATATAGTGAGCCGTGAGAAGTGTTTATCAATCAGAAAAAAGTAAGGGCTGGAGAGTGGGAGTTTGGGAGCTGAAGGAAGGTGGTGGGGTGAGTGAGGGAAATCTTGCAGGGCATTCCAAAAGGAGTGGAAAGGCAAGAACAATGGTGCAGAAGCAGGTTAAGTGAGTGGTCATTGAACAAGAGACTGTTAGAGATGGAAGGACCACCAGAGATCCCCTAGTCCAATCTTTTCTTGTTACGGATGAAGAAACATAAACCCAGAGAGAGGAAGCAATTTGACCAAAGTAAGTCAGGAAGATGGTAAATAATCCAATAAAATCTTTTCATTTTCTAGATACCACCTTTGAAATTTTTTGGTTCTGATTTTTATTTTTTAAATACAGTGATGTTTTGTGAGAGTTTGCTGCAGGGGCCATATTTCCAAATGGAAAACATCATTCTGTAAGAATTCAGTTGCTCCCTTAAGAGAGCATTCTTTCCCAGGTATTGTACCTGGAAAGGGGCTCTCCAGAGCTTTCACAATCCTGATGTAAGGGGCAGGACCAGAAAGAAGGAAAGGTAAAGCTATCTGCTTAGGAAAGAAACAGAATTAGAAGATGGTTTCTCTAGCAAGCAGAGCCTTAACTAGGAATATTTTCACTGGAAGCAAAAACATTTAGAGTATGATGACTTGTTCAAGCTAGTTACATAGCTAATAAGTGGCAAATTTGTTGTTTCATTGTGTCTGACTCTTTGTGACCCCGTTTGGGGTTTGCTATTTTTTTTGGCAGAGATATTGGAATGATTTGTCATTGCTTTATCCAGCTCATTTTACAGATGAGGAAACTGAGGCAAACAGGGTAAAGTGACTTGCCCAGGGCCACACAGCTAGTAAGAATCCGAGGCCAGATTTGAACTCATGAAGATGAGTCTTTCTGATTCCAAGTCCAGTGCTCTACCTAGCTGCCCAATAAATGGGAATGTTAAAATTTAAACCCATGTCCTTTGACACCCTATTTCTACTACTATTTCTGATGAGTTACAGCTCATCACCTTATTTTATAGATATGGAAATTGAGGCTTAGAAATGAAGTGACTTTCTCAGGGTCACACAGCTAGTAAATGGCAAAGCCAGGATGTATTATTATCTGCCTCACTTATCCATACCTTGAAATGTTTGTATTCTTAGTAATCTTCCTTCCCCCCCCAATATGTTACCCCTTATTAGACTAAGTTTCTCAAAATCAGGGACCACATCTTATCTCTTTTTTTTTTTGACTCCCCAGGTGTTCTTAACCTAGGGCCAGTGAACCTGCTTTTTTTTTTTAGAAAAATATGTGGATAACTAGACATATATATGTATATACACATACAACATAATACATACATACATACATATAATTTATTTTGTTAAATATTTCCCAATTACATTTTAAAAAATTTTAACATTCATTTTTAAAAATTTTGAGCTCCAAACTCTCTCCTTCCCTCCTGCCCCTCCTCTATCCCTTGAGAAAGCATATTTCTATATTATGTATTTTATTGTATGCATTTAAAAACATTCTTCTGAAAATGGTCCATAGGTTCCATGACACAAAAAAGTTAAAAGAACCCCTGGCCTGGGCACATAATTAATGTTCACTAAATGTGGATGCCAATAATGGTATGGCCTTGAGTAAGTTCCTCTGTAGGCCTCAGTTTCCTTTTCTATAAAATGAGAGGGTTGGATCAGATGATTTCCAAAGTCCCCTCTAACTCTAGCATTCTATGGTGATGATAGAATCTTGCTGGGGGGCATGAGGGGAGGGAATAATAATGTAAAGTAAGGATGCTTAATCTAGGGAATATCTGTGAACCTCTTAGAAAAATTTTTTTGACAACTGCATTTCAAATTAATTGACTTCCTTTGCAATCAATTGTCTTTTATTTTATGGATTTAACAACATAATTCTGAGAAGGGGCTTATAAGCTTCACCAGACTGCCAAAGGGGGCCAGGACATTAAAAAGGTGAAGGAGGCTGAGGATACAGGTGGCACTTGGCTATACCTGTCCTCACCTTGACTCTGAGGAATTTTTCCTTTTCGCCTGACAAGAGTTCCCAGTCTATATCCATCCTCTGCCCTGTGTGCTCTAACAGAAATTTTCAGGAGGACCAGAGACTGATGAGGAAAAGGAATACAAGTCAATTCCCATCCATCCAATTCTTTGGGGCCCAGGACTGCAAACTTTCAAAGGTCCCTCATGAAGAAACAGGCTCCTGCCTCTTTAGAAAGTCTCAGCTTGAGTCAAATCTATAAGAATACAAGTCATTCCCCAATTGATAAATGGTCAAAGGAGATGAACAAGCAGTTTACAGATGAAGAAATTAAAGCTATCTATAGTCACAGGAAAAAATGTTCTAAATCACTATCGATTAAAGAAACACAAATTAAAACAACTCTGAGGTACCACATCACACCTATCAGATTGGCCAACATGACAAAACAGGAAAATGATAAATGTTGGAGAAGATGTGGGAAAATTGGAACACTAAAGCATTGTTGGTGGAGTTGTGAAATGATCCAATCATTTTGGAGAGCAATTTGGAACTATGGCCAAAGGGCTATAAAACTGTGCATACCCTTTGATCCAACAATTCCATTTCTAGGTCTATATCCAGAAGAGATCATAAAAATGGGCAAAGGACCCACACGTAAAAAATATTTATAGCAGCTCTTTTTGTGGTGGCCAAGAATTGGAAATTGAGAGGATGCCCATCAACTGGGGAACTGTGGTATATGAATGTAATGGAATACTATTGTCCCATAAGAAATGGTGAGCGGGAGGATTTTAAAAAGAACCTGGAAAGACTTGCACCAACTAATGCTGAATGAAGTGAGCAGAACCAGGAGAACACTGTGTGTAGTAATAGCAACATTGTGCAATGATCAACTATGAAAGACTTGACTCTTTTCAGCAAGACAATGATCTAAGACAATTCCAAAAGACCCATGATGGAAAATAATGCCCACATCCAGAGAAAGATGTGGGTCTGAATGCAGATTGAAGGATACTATTGTCTCCCTTTTTTGTTGTTTTTTGTTTTATCTTTGTCATGGTTTTTCCCTTTTGTTCTGATTCTTCTTTCACAACATAACTAATGTGGAAATATGTTTAATATGATCATACTTGCATAGCCTATATCAGATTAATGCCATCTTGGGGAAAGAGGAGTGGAGGAGGGATTTAGAACTCAAAATCTTATAAAAGTGAATGTTGAAAATGAAAAATAAATAAATAAATGAAATGAAAATCTTTAAAAAGTTTCAGCTTTCCCCCATTTTTGTTTTTCAGTTGTATCCAATTCTTCATGACCCCATTTGGGGTTTTCTTGGCAAAGATACTGGAGTGGTTTGCCATTTCCTTGTCTAGCTCATTTTTACAGATCAGGAAACTGAGGCAAACAGGGTTAAGTGACTTTCCCAAAGTCACAAAACTAGTAAGTGTTTGAGGTTGGATTTGAACTCAGGTCCTCCTGACTCCAGACCTAGTGTACTACCTATTGCACCACTCAGCTGCCCTTTCCTCTACTACTTTCAGCCTTTCTTTTAATTATTTTTTAGGGATTAATAATGATGATGATGATGATAAAGGATTAAGGTAAGGAAGGCCAAGACAGATCTTAGAACCTATCTTACTCACTACAGAAAAGGAGGCAAGAGAGAGAATGTTACAACCCATATAAAAATAAAGGTCTCAGTCTTTCCTCTAGCCTCTAGAAAGACCTCCTGAAAGTATACAGAGTACATCTGAGGCAATCTGGGGTAAATTGCCTTCTGTCTCTGGGCCTCAGTTTCCTGATCTGAAAAATGAGGGTATTGATTCAGTAGTGCCAAACTCAAATAGAAAAAGGGGCCACTAAATCTTATGTAGGGATCCCTGCAGGCCACAAAATTTTAAAATGTTATATTATCTATGTTTTATTGTACTTTTATTTATATGGTTATATATTTCCCAGTTACATTTTAATCTGGTTCAAGTACATTCGAGAATGTTGGTGGGCCTTGTGTTTGACACCTTGGAATTAAATGATCTCTAAGGTTTCTTCTGTCTTTAACATTTTAGAATTCTAAGGGGGAATTAGGAGGAATAGGCAGCAGTATGACAGAGAGTCAGGAAGAACTGAGTCCAGATTCCACCTCTCACTATGTGTGGAGTGTGTGCGAGACTCTTACAGGCTACTAAGACTACATAAACTGTGCTGGGAGTTCTCTATGCCCATGAAATCCCAGGTTTTCCAGAACAGTTGGGTATAGGCTGAAGCTAGAATTGGTTGGGGGTGGAGGTGGGAGGCCAGGGCCGGCTCATGTCAGCTCCCTGTTCCATGCCCCCGTCTTGCACAAGAGGGTGATTGGCTTCCACCACAAGAAGGGCTAGCGGATTGAATTCTCACCCTCTCCCATCACAGGAGAAGGACGTGGTGTAACACATGACGGCCACACTTTACCTGAGGAGTGAGGGCATTCAAGTCTGCATCGGACCTCTAGTCCTCATAGTTGCTACTCTTCTCTCCTCAATCCCTCCCTTCTCTTCCTCTTCTCACTTCCCCCTGCTTCCATCCTTCCTCCCTACTTCTTTCTTCTCCCTCCCTGCTTCCCTTATTTCCTTCCTTCTTCATCAATTTCTTCCCAAATCTCTGACCTCCTTCTTCTATTTTTCTTCTCCCTTCCCCTAAAAGGTGAGCTAGATCCTCCCTAATTTTCCTAACTGTTCTACCTCAGCTTGAATTAGGGGCCTCAGGAGCAGGGGTGGGGTAGGTGACAGTTGGTGGTTTTAAGCAGAAAAATGCCTATTAGTGGATTGTAAATAAAGCCAGTTGGCTTAAGTCCTGCAAATAAATGTCTGAAAAGCTTGGGCAGGAGATGTTTCCTGGGCAGGAAGGAGGGAAGGCATCATGACTCATTAAGATTCTTCTTCTCTTATTCTTGTCCCTTGTAAGCCCCAGCATCCTATCAGATTTCTTTCACCTCCCTGAAATCCACCACTCCTTCAAGAAGTCTGTTTCCAGGATCTAATCCTACTCAGATGCCTCAACAAGATCTCCTGGGCTGGCTTAGGTCCACCTCACAGACCCTAACACAGAGCAACAGACTTGGGGCAATCACCTGGGAACTGCCCTCCTGACAGCTGATGATAGACAAGTACAGGAAAAGAAACTTCGGTGTTATTGACAATAATAATGACACAGCTCACATTTAAAGCAGCCCTAGAACACAGACAACACAACTGACTGGGATGAATAGCACAACTATTACTATCCCATTATACAGATGAGAAACTGAGTCTTAGAGAGATAAAAGGTGAATTGCCCACGATAATATAGCTACTAAATTGCCAAAACCCAGCCTCTGAGACTAGGGCTCTTTCCTCTACACCATTTGGGCTGAAACAGGAATGAATGGATACAAACATGCAGGGGCATAGCTAATTTTTAGTTTGTTGTTATTGTTGTTGTCATTTTTCAGTCGTGTCTGACTCTCTGTGACCCCATTTGGGGTTTTCTTGGCAAAGATATTGGAGTGGCTTGTCATTTCCTTCTGCAGCTCCTTTTACAGCAGAGGAAACTGAGGCAAACTGGGTTAAGTGGGTTTGCCCAGGGTCATGCAGCTGGTAAGTGTCTGAGACTGGATTTGAACTCAGGAAGATGTATGTTTCTGACTCTAGGCCTGGCGTTCTATCCACTGTGCCACCTAGCTGTTCTATGCTTAATTAGGGTGGGCCTGTATTTTTCACTTCCCACCTCTCTCTAGAACATCTTCTTTCCCAGTATCAACTTAAGCCCATAATACTGAATGTCTTTCTTGAAAGGTGGTAGAAATATCCATACTTGTAACAGACTCTGGGTATAGCTTGGATATCATTTTTATTAGGTCTTTTAAAAGATATTGGCTAGAAAAGAGCTTCTGGTCATCCATTTGCCACTATTAGCTATGCAACCTTGCGCAAGTCACTTTCTTGTCTGTAAAACAGGCCTCCTTAGTTCAATGACCCCTTGAAATCTAGAGGCAGCTAGGTGGTACAATGAATAGAACGCTGGACTTGAAGTCAGGAAGACCTGAGTTCAAATCCTTCCTCAGACTCTAGCTGTATGATAGTGTGCAAGCCACTTAGTCTCTCTCAGCCTCAGTTTCCTCATCTGTAAAATGGGGATAGTAATAGTACTGGGGTCACAGTGGATAGAGTGTCAGACTTGAAGCTACTTAACTCTGTTTGCCTCAGTTTCCTCATCTGTCAAATGAACCGGAGAAGGAAATGGCAAACCATTCCAGTATCTTTGCCAAGAAAACGCCAAAATGAGATCACCAAGAGTTGAATGTGACTGAAATGACTGAACAAAAGGTGGTACAATGGACAGAGCACTGGATTTGTATTCAGGAAGACCTGAGTTTGAATCCTTCTTTAGACTCTAGCTGGGTGATGGTATGCAAGCCACAGTTTCCTCATCTGTAAAGTGGGGATAATAATTTCTACCTTGCAGAATTGTGAGGATCAAGAACAAATGTAAAATGTTTTGCAAACCTTTAAGCACTATACAAATAACTCCTTGGGGTCCATGTACTCAAGGACTAGATGATCTCTAGGGTTTCTCTCAGTGCTGAAGAATTTATTCTTGTGTGAGGATATAAATCCAACTCTCACTATTCCCCAAACTAGCTCAAACGTGGTCTTCTCACCTACTTGTTTTTCCTCATTGGCTCAGAAACCTTTGGGGCAACATACATTTTTCCATTAAGCAACATAGGTGGAGAAAGCCCATGGAAATTATCTAGTGGCTTAGTATTTATGATAATTTACCCTGCACATTTTGGGGCGGTCAGGCTCACCATCCTATTCAGAAAGAGCTGTGAAGGAATAACAAGTCCATTACAGGCCCAAGGCTGCTTCCAGCCAGGCTTTAGGGAGAGGCAACTGCTCACCTCCCGTTTTTCTTATCACAGCCACTGGGCACCAGTGAATTTAAACTTACTGAACCCATAACTCGACCTGTTCCAACATGTACCTTTCTCAGCATTGACAGCTGCCTCCTCAGCTTCACAAATATGTTGGCAAGTCTTGCTACTTTCAATGGGGCCCTACCACTCAGGGGAGGAACTTCTAGGCAGCACCAAGATGGCAAGAGGTAAGGGAATAGTAGATCCCCCGTGGGCCTCATCATCATAGGTGTCCTTCAACCTCATTCTCTTTCCTCGAAAACCCTCTTCCCCTCCCCATTGATGAATTTCCTTATTTCTGTTGAGGGTGCTACCATCTTCTCAGTTGTCCTGATTCAATTTTTGTACTGTCCTTGACTTCTATCTCTCCCTGATGTTATATATTTAATCAATTGCCAGATTTCATTGTTTCTTCCTCCATACCCACCCCCTTCTTTCTACTCACCAGACTATTACCCTGGTTTAAACTCTCAACATCTCTCACCTAGACCACTGTCCTAATTGGACTCTTTGTCTCAGGTTTCTCTCCTTCTGAATCCATCTGAATACACCTTTTAAAGTGGTTTTCCACAGTACAAGTCTGTCCATTTTACTCTCCTACTCAATTAATTCCAATGACTCCTTTTGTCTCTAGGATCAAATATAAGCTCCTCTGTTTAGCTTTTAAAGCCCTTCATAACCTGGCCCTAACCTACTTTTCCAACCTTATTGTACATTACTCTCCTTCCTGTACTCTAGAGTCCAGTCAAACTGGTGTTCTCACTCTTCTTCACAAATGACACTCCATCTCTCATCTCCTTGTTTTTGCATTGGCTGAGCCCCCTGACTGAAATGCACTCCCAGTTTACCTCTGCCTCTTAGAATCCCTTGTTTCCTTCAGAACTGAGCTCAAGGGGCCCTTCTCTATGAAATCTTTCCTAAGCTTCCCAGCTGCTAGTGCCTTTACTCTCAAAATTTACCTTGGATTTCTGTTATACATACTTATGTATATGTTGTCTTCTTGAGGGTAGGGACTACTTCTTTTTGTATCTGTATCCTTAGCACCTAGGACAGTACCAGGCGCATATGAGTCACTTAAATGTTTGTTGGTCAACCAATTAAATGATGAATGGTTCCAAATGAGGGTCCAGTAGGTGATTCAATTGTATTTAATTAATATCTATTTGCTATGTGTGATACATAATGATTGTTAACAAGGCTTATGGAACTTACAGGTCTGGCTTAGGGTTGAGGTGGGGAGAATGATACACTGCGTAAACAGATAAATAATACTCAAGGTAATTTGAAAAGGGACAAAGTATTAACAACTTGAGGGATCAGAGAAGGTGTTGCATAAGAGATGCCATCTGAGTTGAGTGTTGAAGGAAGATAAAGATCCTGAAAGGACAGCTAGGTGGTTCAATGGATAGAGCACCCTCCCTGAAGTCAGGAGGACCTGAGTTCAAATCCTGCCTCAGACACTTAACTAGCTGTGTGACCCTGGGCAAGTCACTTCATCCTGTTTACCTCAGTTTCCTCATCTATAAAATGAGCTGGAGAAGGAAATGGCAAACCATTCCAGTATCTTTGGCAAGAAAATCCCAAATGGTATCATGAAGAGTCAGACATGACAGAAATGACTGAACAACAACAACAACAAAAGGATTCTGAGAGGGGGAGATGAGGAGGGAGTACGTCTAGGTTTGGGGGACAACCTGGCAAAAGCATGGAGGCAAAGGATGGAATGCTGAGCTGGCAGAACAGCAAGGAGTCTGGTTTGGCTGGGAGGGAGAGAAGGGGAAGGGATGTTAGGATGGAGACGTTTAGATGCCAGACTGAGGAGTATGTATTTTATCCTTATATAAACAAAGCCACCTAGGCTTTACTCAAGATTTGTGAGCAGGGGAATGAATGTAGGTCTGTGCCTTGGGGTGACTATTTTGACAGCTGTGTGGAGGATGGATTAAGGAGGGCTAAGACTGAAAGCAGGAAGATCAAGTAGGAAGCTATTTCAGTAGTTCAGGTGAGAGGTGATGAGGACTGAATGAGGTGGGTAGCTATATATGTAAAAAGAAGGGGATGGATGTAAGATATACTGTGAAGGTAGAATTGACAAGACCTTGCAGCTGTTTGGATGGGATGAATGAGGGAGAGGATAGAATGAAAGATGAGAAGGGTTGGTGGCATAGAGTCTAGAGTGAGGAAGACAGGTTTGAATATTATCTCAGTTATTAGCTCTGTGGCTGTGGACAAGTCACTAACTTCTCTCAACCACAGTCAGTTTTCTCATCTGTAAAATGGAGATGATAATATCATTTTGAGGCCGCACTTCCCTCACAAGCTGCTTATGAGGGCCAAATGAGATGACCTATGTAAAGAAAGCACTTTGCAAACTTTAAGGCATTATGCAAATTTCATTTATTTTCATTGTTATTATTATTATTATTATCATTATCATTATTGTTGTTGTTGACTTAGGAAGGAAGCAAGTATTTATTAAAAGCTTACCATGTGCCAGGCACTGAGCTAAGCACTTTATAAATTCAATCCCTGGGAGGTGGGTGCTATTATTATCCATTATCCATTTTAGAGTTGAGGAAACTGAGGCAGACAGAAGTTAAATGACTTGCCTAGAGTCACATAGCTTGTGTTTAAGGCCAGATTTGAACTCAGATCTTCCTGACTCCAGGTCTAACACATTATCCACTACCTCCTGCCACCTGGGTTGTTGATATTCAGCCATTTCAGTTGAGTCCAGCTTTTCCGTGACCTCGTCTTCTTGGCAAAGATACTGGAGTGGTTTGCCATTTCCTTCTCAAGAACATTTTACAGATGAGGAAACTAAGGCAAACAGAGTTAAATGACTTGCCCAGAGTCACACAGCTAGTAGTCTAAGATTTGAAGTCAGGAAGATTCATCTCCCTGACTCCAGGCCCAGCACTCTATCCACTGCATTACCTAGCTGCCCTGCTAGTAACTAGGACAAAATAGTCATTTGGAGGAAGAGAAAGTTTTGGGCAGCAATGTGGTCACTGAATCTAAAGTCAAAGGACCTGGATTTGAGTTCCATGTCTATTTCCTACTAGCTGTGTCAACTTGAGACTCAGTTTTCTCATCTGTAAAACATCCACCTCTGTCTACACACTGTCTGCCTCACAGAGTTGTTGTGATCAAAATGCTTCATAAAATTTAAAGCTCTCTACAAATATAATTTGGGCAGCTAAGTGGTGTAGTGAATAGAGCTCCAGCCCTGGAGTCAGGAAGACTCATCTTCCTGAGTTAAAATCTGGCTTCAGGTATGTAATAGGTGGGTGACCCTGGGCAAGTCACTTAACCCTATTTATTTCAGTTTCCTCATCTATAAAATGAGTTGGAGAAGGAAATGGCAAAACCACTCCAGTATTCTTGCCAAGAAAATCTCAACGGGGTGAGGAAGTGTCAGACACAACTGAAAAAAACCCGACTAAACAGCAATAACAATAAATATGATTTATTATTGTTGTAGTTATTGGTGGTGGTGGTGGTGTTAGGCTGGGAGGCCTAGGTGGCTCCATTGCCCTGGTCAGCCCAAACATAACTTGTATCCAGCTCTCCAGAGGAGCCCACTTCCCTGACCTTCTCTTGGCTGGGGCCTTTGCTTACCTGTTCATCCACTTTATGGGCAATGAGTGTGGCTCCTTCCTCCAGCTCCGTGACACTAATGGGCCGGACCCGAAGTGCCACCTAAAGAAAGACACCAGATTTCCTGTTAGGCTCAGTGAAGCTGGGGTTGAGGGACAATGGGTCCCACATCAAAGAGAAGCCAAAAGCTTAAAGAGGATCGTTTATTTGCTCATGGCCTGAGAGGGCAGGTTAGGTTGGCCCTGTTTGTCCTGGGCACTCTCCTCATTTTCCCCCAACTCTTCTTTCAGCTCTTTATCCAACAATGTATAGGGGTCCAATTCAATGTAAGTTAATGTACAGTGATTGAGCACCTGCTCTGTGCTAGGCACTTAAGAGATGGACAAAACATAACAGTCCATGCTTTCAAGGAACTTACATATGACTGGCAGTATACAACATGTACGCAAGTGAGTAAATACGAAGTTATGAATGGAAAGCAATACCAAGTGATTTCAAGAGAGATAATGCTAAAAAACTGGGGAGGATCCCCAAAGGTTTTGTGGAGGCAGTACCTGAGCTGTGCTTTGAATGAATCTATAGATTCTAAAAGGTGGAGGTGAGAAAGGACTGTATTCCAGGCATTTGGGACCACTTGTGCAAAGATGAGGAGGTAAGAGATAGGATGTCATATAGGAGAAAAAGCTAGTAGCTCATCTTTATTGGAACAGAGAGTGTGTAAAGAGGAGTTTGTGTGTGTGCATGTACATGTGTGTGTGCGTGTGTGTGTGTGTGTGTGTGTGTGAGAGAGAGACAGAGAGACAGAGACAGAGAGAGGGAGAAAGAGACAAAGTTACAGAGAGAGGGAGAGAGACAGAGAGAGGGAGGGAGAGAGAGGAGAGAGAGAGAGAGAGAGAGAGAGAGAGAGAGAGAGAGAGAGAGAG
>NW_020954579.1:16497684-16527742 GCF_900497805.2 Vombatus ursinus
GAGAGAGAGAGAGAGAGAGAGAGAGAGAGAGAGAGAGAGAGAGAGAGAGAGAGAGAGAGAGAGAGAGAGATGGATAAGTCACCACTTTTCCCTCTGTCTCACTTGCCCCAAGGGCTATGCCATCTTGTCACTGAGTAGTCTTCCTAGGTTCATGGAGTCAGGCCAGTGCAAAGGTACAAATGTGGGATGAGCTTAAAATACCCATAAGGTTAGCAGTAATGAAAATCCCAGGGTCTCCTTTATAATAATGATAATTATATATCAGTAATAACAATAATAGCTAGCATTTATATAGTACTTTTAGCTTTATGCAGCACTTTACATGTTACCTCAATCATAATCATCCTAGAAGGTACATGCTATGATTATCTCCATTTTACAAATGAGGAAACTGAGGCAGACAGAGGTTAAGTGAATTGCCCAAGGCAAGGTTCAAACTCAGGTCTTCCTAACTGTAGGACCAACATTGTGCCACCTTGCTGCCTCTTTATGATCACATCCATCAATGGTGCCAATTAAGGATCCAGTGAGTAGAAGGAGGCAAAATGGGGTGGTGGAAAGAGCATGGGACTTGGGGTCAGACAGTCTGGGTTCTGATTTCAGTTCTGTCATTCACTAGCTATGTGAGCAAGGACAAATCATTTAACCTCTCTGAGTTTCGGTTTCCTCATTTGTAAAACAGAGTTAATAATCCTTGCACTCATATAGTGGTGGCAGACAAGGGCTGGGCAAACCTTAACGCACTGTATGATTATGAGTTTTGTATTGCCACCCCCGGGACCCTATTCTCTTATCCAAAATGGGTTGAACAATTAGATTCCCTTGAGTCACACTCTATACCCTGACACCTTGCCTACCTTAAAGAATCCATGTCTGTGACCAAGTCAGACCTACCTTAGGGCAGAAAGACTGAGTACAATTCAACATTTTCCTAGATGAAAGTGGGTGAGCACCTGGAGAGAAGACAGGGCCACACCTTGGGCAGGGTTAAAGTTTTCTAGAGGACAATAGAGAATCTTCCCCAGTTGACACCTTTTTTCCACAGGAGGAAAGGAGGAGTGGTCTGGCAACTTAGGGATGGGTCCAGGGGTCAGATGCTCACCACACATGTGGGGGCTAGATAAGAAGTCTTACCTGATTCCCCTTAAAGCTAGTGTCTTTCCTTTGCTGATTGTCCCAATTTATTCTGTCTATATCTGGCTTGTACATGGTTGTTTACATATGAGTTCCTTCACAGCAGAGACTGTCTTTTGCCTTTCTTTGTATCCCCAGTGAATGGCACATAGTAGATACTTAATAAATTCTTGCTGATTGTTGTTGACTAACTCCCACATCAGTCCTAAGTGACAAGTGCCCAGTTATAGTCACCAAAAATATCTTTTCTTTCATGTTTCTCTCCTCCGACCCCCAAGACGGATAGTTTCTAGCATCTATGCTATTTCCCACCATCATCACCTCGCTAAACATTTAGCACACAGGGAGATAGACGTGTATGCATTTGTTAGTATCTTAAGTCTTACCCAGACTTTCCCTAAGAGCAACTGAGGTGCCTGCCCCATGGGGGCCCACAGTTCCAGGGAGAGACTCTGGAGAGATCTCTGTCTGTGAACCTTACTTTGCTCAGACGTATGACTAAATTAAACACCTGTATCTCCCCTGTGATCTGCTACTTCATGTCTCTGACATCTAAACAGAGGTGTCTGTGTGCCTGGAGATTAGACACTCCAGTGATAAAGGTGAATAGGGAGGGGGGCTGTTTTGATAGCTAGGGTAAAGTCAGCAGGGAAGAGAGGTATGTACCTATACCAAGAGGGTCTTCTATTTGCAATCCTAAATGATACAAATTCCATTTAGTCTCAAGTTTCTACTTCTGGGAGCAAAAAGGCAGAAAGACATTGTATATACTGGGGGAACGTGTGATCAGTCTGGCTGTGAATCTAACAGTACTTCCTCTTTGTACACAAAGAAACTATACAGGTTTCATGAAATAAGCATTTTGTTTTAAGTCAGAAGGCCTGGGTTTAAATTCCACTCTCCTATTCATGACCTGTGACTACTTGTAAGAAAGTCACTTTATTTCTCTGGGTGCACTAATTATTTCTAAGATTCCTTCCAGTTCTAAATACTATAACTCCGTGATTAAAGAGTCAGTGTGATACAATGGTGCCACCCACCAGTCCCCACTCAGAAAACAGAATTGTAAGAAGGATACTAGAGCCAGGAAGATGGCAGGCTCATAGAATCGTAAAATTAGGACCTTAGGAATCATCTAGACCAGCGGCAGCAAACTCAAATAGAAACTGGGACTAGTAATGTCTACATCCCTACAGGCTGCATATTGATGTAATTTTAAAATGTAATATGATCTATGTTTTACTGTATTTTAATTTTGTCAAATATTTATCAATTACATTTTAATCTGGTTCCCTGAATTTGAGAGTGTTGCTGGCTTCGTGTTTGACCCCTCTGATCTAGATCAATCACCTCATTTTATAAATTTATAAATAAGAATGCTGAGGCCTAGAGGGGTTAAATGGCTTGACCAAGGCCACAAAGGTAGTGTGTCAGGGACAGAAGCAAGACTTGAACCCAGGTCTTCTCAATCTAAACAAAGCTTTCACCATTGTACCATACTGCTTTCTTAATCAAAGATCATAGATTTAGAGCCAGAAGGAACCTTAAAATCATTTGGTCCATCCGAAGAAATGAAGTGACTTGCATATAAGTAGTCACAGGTTATAAATAGCAGCATCAGGATTTGAACTCAGACCCTCTAATTCAAAACACCAATGTTTGTTCCACAGCACCTGTGTAACTTTCTTTGGCACAAAGTCTCTGGCACTCTCTTTGTTTGGCCAAGTTGCTCTTTCAACAGGCGTCCCTAATGAGGAAATTCCTAGTGAGTGCACCTGTTCATAATTGCATCAGGTTTCCAAATAATAATAATTTTCTTTTTCCAAGGGGAGAGGCAATACTAGCCAGTTCATAATCATCAGTTGCCGTAGCTATACCCTGCTGATGGAAAGAGGAAAGTCACCCCAACCCAGCCTAATCTACATAGTTCTCCCCTTGTGAGCCAATTTTCAAATGAACAGATTCTAAACTGTCAAAGAGGATGTTCTGGCTCCCAGGGGCTTTGAAGAGCTGAGGTCAGGGCCCTGGCAAGAGTCCCATCTCTATATTAGAGTACTTGCTGCAGCAGCAAAGTATCTCTTGGTGAGATGTTATGGCTAGGTTGCATCACCATCCACCTGCTGCTAATGGATGGTCTAAACAGAGTTCTTTACTGTAGGACATTTGGGGATTAATGGATTGTAGTTTTAGAGCTGGAAGAGAGCTTTGAGGTCATAAAATACAACCCCTTCCTCTTATAGATGAGGAAACTGAGGCACAGAGACATTAAGTGACTTGCCTAGGTTCACAGAGTATCTGAGGCATCATTTGAACCCAGGTCTTCCAGACTCCAGTGCTCAATCTACTATACCATCCTACGTTCTCAAGGAAAGGAGGAGTATTATATGTATGTACGTGGGGGCTGGGATGATGTCTCCACAAGCAACAGAAAACAATGACAGGGAGGTAGGCTATTCAGGGTCTTGCTGTACTCCATCAAAGCCTTGAGATAGATAGATGGTGAGGGTCACTGGGTCACCTTTTTTACCATGCCCAAGCTTGTTTTTTTTTTTAAATTTTTACTTTAAAAGGCATTGTTGATTAGCAGAGTTTATGCTTTACACACACACACACACCCCAGATTCACCATTCAATGCATGAAAACCACCCTAATTGTCCGAGTTTCTCTGTGAAATAGAATTCTGAATTGTACAACATCTTGAGTTACATTGTAGACCTCATCTGAGGCAAGGGCAACAGTTTTCTCTAGTAATCCGCGTCTGTCCTTACTCTCTGCTCCGTTTAGCCACCTTCACCCCACAATGCTGCCTGGGCAAGGTACCCACTAGGATTTGATTAGAGAGGTTCAAGTCTCCTTTTCCTCCTTCTCTTGCTTCCCCTCTGTTGACAGGAAATAGAAGCAAACCTGATCCCCGCCTCTACATAGGCATGGCAGCTGCTGTGGGCTAGGAAAATGAAGAGGTATAGATAGGTGGTCCTGGCCTAAAGATACAGCAGCACAAATTCTGGGAGAGGGGGATGAAGGGAGTCCCACAGGTGTAATAAGAGACACACAATGTTAGACGAGGAGAGTGTGATCTTACTTCTTACCAGAGGCACTTCCAGACATCTCAGGTTCAGACGGGAAAAGAAGGAGGAGGTGTGTCTAAGGAGGCAAGCAAGGATGCTCCTCACTCCCAATTCAGAGAAAGTTCACAGAGCTAAGATAATAAACTCCACAACATCCAGACCGACTGGAGGCCCCATCACCCCATCTAATAAAACCATTCCTTTTGTATCCTCTACCAGAGAGCTTTCCCTCTAATGTGTGTGCTTGTGTATGTGTCTGTGTGGGAGTGGGGGGCGGTAGATTGTTGGAAGAGAGGAGGGCTTCTGGGCAGGGGTTTGGGGAGTTTGGGAAGCTGAGGGAAAGTGTGCAGATAGGTGTATATTCCAGCTGAAGCAGGTTCACGAATATGATGGCTGGCACCGTAAGGGGGTCTGTTAGGCAATGGTGAGTTGAGTTTGGGTAGGTATAAGGGTTGGGGGGGTTTTCTCTGGGGGGTGAGAGTTTGAGAAGTCCTAGGAGGTTGGAATGGGAATGTGTGTGGGCTCTGTTCTGGGGCGGGGAAGTTGAAGAATTTGGGAGGAGGTGTGTGCCTGGGGGCCTGGTTCTAGAGATGGGTTGAGGAATTGGGGGTGCGGATACGAAAGGGAGGGTCTTTTGGGAGAGGGCGAGTTGAGTTGGAAGGGGCGTGTGTGTGTGTGTGTGTGTGTGTGTGTGTGTGTAGGTATAGGAGCAGGTGTGGTGCAGGTGTGAGTGCAGGTGTAAGTGTCGGTGAAAATCCAGAATCGGGGAGCGGACGACTATTGAGTGAGACAGGGAGGAGAACGAGGAGCGGGACTCACAGTGAGCTGTTGGTCCTTGGAGTCCGCGCTGTCCTTCATGCTGGCTGCGGCTCGGAGGGCTCAGGCCCGCACCCCACCAGCGTCCGTCCCTCCCTCCCACTTCAGCTGCCGCCCAGCCAGCCGCTGCCTGACAACCGGAAACCAACGACGCGCTCGAGGCCAAGGGCACTGGACTGGGGAGGCGGAGAAAGGGGAGGGGGAAACCGACGGCCCCTCCTCCTCCACCTCTTCCTCCTGCCCACTGAGCGGGACCAGTGTCCGCGCTCCTGCCAGCTGCGGCGCGGACCCACTGCGTGCCTTCCCGCTTTGGAGCCTCCCCCGACCTTGGGGAGCCGCCTCCATGAGCTGGCCTGCTGGTCCCACCTCCCCTCCTAGGGACACTGGGCTCTCCGCTATCCGGGAGCTAGCCCACCTGCTATCCCCTCATCCCAGCTCTACGGGCGCTAGTCGGCCCCCCAGTACCCCACGGCTGTGTCAGCGTGTCCCACAAATTAACAAAGTTTGTGCGTCTTTTCAATTTGTGTGTTTCGTCTCCTTTTGCTCTCTCCAGGAATCTTAGCAACTGCTCTGCTCCACGGCCCCAGCCCTACCGGATTACTGAGGGTCCTTGGGCTGAGAGCCCAGAGGGCAAAGCAAGCCTCTAGCACCTCGAGATGGCTCCCCTCCCCGTCTTGGTCCAGTCTGTGGGTGGATGTGTCTGTATCTGTGTCCGCCTTTATCTTGATCAATGATGCCACACCCCCAACATATGTTTCTATACAACTAGCTTACCTGTGTTATCTCATTTAAACCTCACAATAATCGGGTGGGTGCTATTATCATCCCCATTTTACAGATAAGAAAAATGAGGCTGAGAAAGGGGAAGTGACTCGGCCAGGATAATCCAAGCTGGTCAAGGGACTGGGACAGGGTTGGAACTCAGATCTTCCTCAATCAAGTCCAATATTCTATTCCACTGTGCTACTTAGCTGTATTGGCTGTGGTTCTGGGGTTGTGGTGTGAGTGTTTCTTTAATAACCTTCTCTTAGGTTACAGTTTCAGGACTGTCCCTTTGCAGTTGGTTTGTCCTTGTTTGCCTAAGACTGCCATCTTGGTACACCCACCTGCCTCAGGCTGTAGTGTAAGACAAGTACTTTCTGATTAGTTCCTTGATATCACCATGTGAGGCAGTGGCTGTCTGTGTCAGTATGTCCCACAAAGAAAGAAGGTTTGAGTTTCTTCTCTCCCCACCTCCAAGAGCAGATTGGCCCCTGTGAGCTGGCAGCCACCTGTCTCCTGGCAGAGCTGACAGATAGGTTCTTTAAAATACCTCTCCAGGTTACTCAAGCCCATCTACCCCAGGGACTTTGTCAAAGGGAACTACCACGCTCACTTCCTTGCCAGACATAATCATTCATTGTGGTAATTTCCCCATGGGAAAGGTTTGATGAAATACAGATATATCTCCTGAGGGATGTTTCAGAGGCCCTGGCACATAGCCAAAGAAGGAGAGGTTGGTGCCAGCTTCTGCACAGGGATGGACTCCTTCAGCTCTCTAAGGCTTTGGTCTGGGTATCATTATTAATAAACAGTAAGGGAACATTAATAAGTGTCCAAGGAAAAGATGAATAGGTCAGTTAGTTAGAGTCATAACTAAAGATTATTGTGCCTGGGCTAAATTAATTTTGGAATAAATCAAGTTACCAAGGAGAAACTAGCCTCTAACATGAAGAATAAGTGAGCTCAAGCTCTTGCTCCTAGAAGGGCCATCCCCTTTCCCCAGTGCCAGCATCTTGGTGAATCCTGGAAAGAGACTGGCTAGAAGATTTGATTCTGTTAATATTATTCTTTCCAGCTGCCTCAGATCCCAAGAGAAGAGGGGGTCCATGTAGGAGGGAGAGGGGGTGACAGTCCCATGGGGAAGAAATTGACTGGTTCTCTAAAGTCCAGGCCATATCCCTGTAGCATGTCTGACAATTTTTGACTCCCTAGTCTCAAAGCAGGGGTAGGGGGGGAAGGATGTCAGTGGGGCAGTGAGGAGGAGGGGAATAACAGAGTTGGGCTCTGTAAGAGTGTGGCTGTAGTGATGGCCTAGGAAAGAAGCATGCCTGTACCAGACAAAGCCCTGGTCCCTACATTAATTATGATTCCTCTCTATTAGTATGTCCAAAGGCCATACCTCTAACCTAATCTTGTCATTCTTCGAATTAACTATTGACCAACTATTGTTGGTCTACAAGAAAAGCCTGCAAGCCTACAAGAAAAATATCCAGGATGAGTCCTACTTATTGTAAGGTTAGTAGCACCATCTTTATGAATAAAAGATCTTGCTTTAGTTACTAGTGTGGGAGAATGGTGGGAATTTAATTATCAGATCCTTGACATAACCTGAGTAAAATCAAGTTGTCAACAGGCATTTATTAAGTACCTGCTTTGTGCCAGGCACTGTGCGCAGTAAGCCCCAGGGACACAAAGAAAGGCAAAAACGCAATCCCTGCCCTTGAAGAGCTCACAGTTTAATGGGATGGATCCTGTGGAAATCAGGTTTCTGGGAAGCAGTAATTTAAATGGAAAATCTACCTGTGTACCAGGCTACTTATTTTAAAACATGTATTTTTTGCAAGACAATCGGGGTTAAGTGACTTGCCCAGGTCACACAGCTAGTGAGTGTCAAGTGCCTGAGGCCAGATTTGAACTTAGGTCCTTCTGACTCCAGGGCTGGTTCTCTATTCACTGCACCACCTAGCTGCCCCTATTTTAATATTTCAATAGCCCAGGGATTTGTGATGTCACCTTTGTAAGACCTAGAACTCCTAGGTCTTGATTACTGCAAATAATTAATCCTTTGAAGTAGTCATTATTCAAGTTATAGTATTATATAAGCACATTATATAAATATATTTCCTTTGGGCTGGAACCAACAACAATTTTGTTATTGTTGTTCAGTGGTTTTTCAGTTGTGTCCAACTTTTTGTGACCCCATTTGGAGTTTTCTTGGCAAAGGTACTGGAGTGATTTGTCATTTCCTTCTCCAGCTCTTTTACCAGATGAGGAAACTGAGGCAAACAGGGTTAAGTGACTTGCCCAGAATCACACAGCTGGTAAGTGTCTAAGGTCAGATTTGAACTCAGGAAAAGATGTTTTCTTGACTCCAGGCCCTGTACTCTATCCTCTGCACCCCCTGCCTGCCCAATTACCATATTTTACATAATTATAATTTCAAATAGCATAAATTTATGTATACGGGACCACTTCCCAACACACATTATTCATATTAATTGGGGTCTAGCTGGGATCAAAAACATTTATTACCTGCTTTTCAGTCCTCTAGTGATGATTCCAATACCCTGAATTAGGTAGGTCCTTGAGCAAGGCATACAGCCCATTGCAGTATTGTATTCGATGCCTTGGTAGGCATTGTCTTGGTAGGATCTATCAAAGCCTGCACTCTACTGGCAAAGAACCTAGCTAGAGTCACCCCAGATCTCAGGTTCATTTGGCAGAGAATGAAGGTACAGTCTCCTTTTTCTTTTTCTGTTTGGATTCACACAGTTCCCGTTCATAGAGTGGGAAGAGGACTGATTGGCTCTGGAGTTGTAGGATCTCCTAGAGGCAGACAGGTGGTGAGGTAGAGAGAGCACCAGACTTGGAGTCATAATAGTCCTCAGTTCAAACCTGGCCTTAGATACTTCCTAGCTGTCTGACCATGGCAAGTCACTTAACTTCTGTCTGCCTCAGTTTTCCCCATCTGTAAAATAGGGACAATAATACCACCTACCTCCCAGGGCCATTGTGGGGGTCAAATGAGATAATATATGTAAAATGCTTTGCAAACCTTAAAACACCATAGAAATGCTATTATTATTATTATTACCTGGATTTAAATCCACCCCCTTATGTTGACTACCTGTATAATCTTGTGCAAGCCACTTAACCTTCCTGGACCTCAGTTTCTTCATCTATAAAATGAGGGTATTGGACTGGTTAGTCTCTGAGTTCCTTTCTTGTTGGAAAACTATGATCCATTATTTCTCTGATGGGAAGCTTTTGGCATGAAAACTCATTCCTTTCACCTGATGCAAATAGACAATTTGTCTATAATTTATAATCTGAAAGAGTTTCTTTGGGTACTTAGAGATTGTGACTTGTCAATGGTCAAAGTGATATGTCTGAGGCATCAAGCTAGGTAATCTCTCCCTCTCAAACTCATGAGGTTGCTACCAAGGCTGGAAACATCCCTCAAGATCAAGGTTCAGTGACCTAGGCTCAGGGAAAAAAACACAAAGCAGAAGAGACAGTCAGGGACTTGAGATCTAGTCTTGGACTCCCTGGATTAAGCATGTATTCTTTTTTTTTTTGTAAGTAGTATTTTATTTTTTTCCAATTACATGTAAAGATAGTTTTCAACATTCATTTTTATAAGATTTTGAGTTCCAGATTTTTCTCCCTTCCTCCCCACCTCCAAGACAGTAAGCAATTTGATATAGTTTATATATGTGAAATCATGTAAAACATTTCCATATTGGTCATGTTGTGAAAGAAGAAACAGAACAAAAGGAAAAAAAAGCCATGAACAAAATAAAGAAAATTAAAATAGTATGCTTCAATCTGCATTCAGACTCCATCAGTTCTTTCTCTGGATGTGGGTAGCATTTTCCATCATGAGTATTTTAGACTTGTCTTAGATCATTGTATTGCTGGGAAGAGTTAAGCCAATCATGGTTTCATTGAACAATGTTGCTGATACTATGTACAATATCCTCCTGGTTCTGCTCATTTCACTTTGCATCGGTGCATGCATGTCCAGATTTTTCTGAAATCCGTCTGCTTGTCATTTCTTACAGCACAATAGTATTCCATTACATTCATATACCATAACTTGTTCAGCCATTCCCCAATTGTTGGGCGTCCCCTCAATTTCTAAATTTTTGCTACCACAATAAGAGCTGCTATAATGTTTTCATACATGGAAGTCCTTTTCCCTTTTTGTGACCTCTTTGGGATATAGACCTGGTAGTGCTAACAAGCATGTGCTCTTTCTGCTGTACGAATCATAGCTGTCATAACCATTGAAGGGCAGAGGAGAGAAATCATGCCCCTCTCCTACCCCCATCTTCCATCAAAGTTCAAGGAGAGCTGGAAGAGTCTTGATTGACATCTTCAAAAGAGAGGAAGTAGAGTGACACAGAGCTTCTATTCTCTTTTCTTCTTGAAGCCTACCAGCACGCAGCTCCTTCTGGCTCATGTTACCAGTCTCTTTAATGCATTCCATTTATAGAGATCAAGACTCCAATCAGGGTTACTGTACCATACATGTACTTTAGCAAGGGGGTAAAACATCTACCCCATAATCCACAGAGCCACAGTGCATGCCCAGCTCCATAGTGGCCATGAGAGGCCCACACATAGGGCTAGATGAGCCCAGGGAAAATGGACACATTAATACATTGTTGGTGGAACTGCAAATTCATCCAGCCATTCTGAAAAACAATTTGGAACTGTGCCCCCAAAAGCTACTCAACTGTGTATATTCTTTAACCCAGTGACACTATTACTAGGCCTATATCCCAAAGAGATTAAAGAAAGAAGAAAAGGATCCATATGTACAAAAATGTTTATAGCATTTCTTTTTTGGTGGCAAAGAACTGGAAACTGCAAGGGTGCCCATCAATTGGGGAATAGCTAAACAGACGATGGCATACAAATGTGATGAAATACTACTGTACTGTAAGAAATGGTGAAGGGGATGGTTTTAGAGAAACCTGGGAACTGTTGTATGAACTGAGAACAACCAGAAGAACAATTTATACAATAACAACTACATAGTAAAGACAAACAACTTTAAAGACCAAGAACTTTGATCAATGCAATGACCAGCAGTGATTTGAGAGAACCAATGATGAAACATAATACCTGCCTCCTGACAGAGGGACAATGGGCTCAGGGTGCAGAACGAGGCATAGATTTTGGGGGGATATGTTCAATATGGGCATTTGTTTTGCTTGACCCTACATATTTGTTTTTTGTTGTTGTTGTTGTTGTTGTTGTTGTTTGGCAATGGGGGTTAAGTGATTTGCCCAGAGTCACACAGTTAGCAAGTGTCATGTGTCTGAGGTCGAATTTGAACTCAGGTCCTCCTAACTTCAAGGCCAGAGCTCTATCCACTCTGCCACCTAGCTGCCCCCCCATATATGTTACAAGGGTTTCTTCTCCCCCCCCTTTTTTCTTCCAACTTAGGAGAGGAGTAGGAGACAGAGAATAGATTTGAGAAAATAGATTTCTGTTCATTGAGAAAATGAATTATATAAAAGAAGCAAAACAAAGAATTGGCAGCAGCTGTTGGAGCAAGATAGTGTTCTGAAGAAGCACGTGGAAGCTCCAGTTGGTCACCCATGCAGGCCAGAGGAAAGTCTTGAGAAACCAGTTTTCCCAGCTTAAGAGACTGTGGAAGCCTAGGAAATGATAGTTACTATGGAAGCACATAGAGGAACCTGGTATGTGCTTATCCATGTGGCTTGAGAGCAGAGCTCCTGAAGACACACACACATATGTGTAGATAGACAGATAGACAAATAGATAGTCCCAAAGAATAAGATTTCCTGGGCAGCATGGGGATCTGGGAAAGGGACTTGGGAAAAGTGAGAGACATGAACTTTGTCATTCACTGCATTTATAGCAAGTAACTCAAGCAATGCAGGTCCGATTGGATGGTGTGCTTCTTTGTTCAGCAGCTCCCAAATATTTTAGCCTTCTGAGGTGTGTTACAGTTATTTGAATGCTACATGTGTTTTCTATTTCTGTTTATGAGCTCTTGGGAGTCATTTTGGTCTTCTGAATTTTTTGTGGGTTGAAATAAAGGCTATCCTGTAGTTGATTTGCAGCCATTATCTTGAGTACTTCTATGGGAGCTGACTATGTTGGAGGAGGCCTAGACCTGATCTACACCTAAGCTATAGTTGGCTTCCTGGTGGAAGCCACTAGCCAAAAGGGAGAAAATGCTTCTTTGGACTCAGTCTCCAAGTTTGGACTTCATTCATGGCAATACAAGGATCATAGATTACAAAAATGTTTACAAATCTTTTTCATCTTTCATTGTTATTCTTCCAGTTTCATACTTAAGTGTCCTTTAGATAAATTTGATTAGTTAGGTGTCTGACCAAAGGAGGATAGAAGAATATGAGAAATATTACCTCATAAACCAGAAATAAGCAGTTAATGGTAAACCCAGTTTGAAGAAAGCTTGGTGAGGGACCAGGTTAAGCAAAGTCATCCTACAGTATTTGGAAATGAAAATGGAAGGAGGAGAGCAAATGGAAGTAAAATGGAAAAGATCTGCAAAGACCTTTGTAGCAAACCTTTTTTTTTTTACCATTGAGGACAATAGAGTTATCATGCCTGGACTCTAATATAACAACCACAGGAGTTCTTATATTGTAGAAGAGGAAGAAATGACACTAAAGGGAAAATTATGGGAAATTCAGTTGGATTAGTTAAAGTGTATCTAGAAGAGATCTGAGTTGGGGATAACATATTGTAAAATAATTGAGAAATTGATTTATAATGTACCTGAAAGGGGAATATACTAAAGATGTATTAAAAAATCACAGACCTTATTAATACCAAAAAGAGGTGGCCAAGACATCATAAATACCAACCTGTATTCCTACTTTCCCATCTATTAAAAATATTTTATGAGAACTGTCTTATAAGCAGGAAGAGCACCCTTGATAAAGTTATTAGATGGGAAAGGCAGATTTTTGTGAGCAATATCCCACAGTGGGCCACATCTTTGCCATCACATAATTTGCTGGAAAAAAACATGGAAAAATGCAAGATCTCACTGGGTTTACTGGGTTTAAATATTATTTTTAATAGCATCTGATTTGGGAAAGCAAAAGGATATTTTAAAGGTTGTTCTTTGATAAGATATCACCCACATATGTTACAAAATCATGTAAGATTCCTTAATAGATATGTTAAAGAGGGACAACCTTGGTCCATGACCTGCAGATTATAACTATCAAGCAAGGCAAAAAATAGAGAGACCTTTCCTTGCCCAAGGTTTTCACCATTATCATGGAGTAGTGTAGAGTTCAATTTGAAGAAGAATTGCATGGGGATGGTGAGGTCCTCCTGATGTTCCTATTCGTAGATGATGCTATGATGATTGTGACAAGCCCCAGAATATTGTAGACCCTCTTAGAAGAGATCTATAACCACTCAAAGATGTTTGGTTTAAGCATCCACATTGTCGTTCAGTTGTTTCAGAAGCATCTAACTCTTCTTGATCTTAACGGTTTTCTTGGCAAAGATACTGGAGTGGTTTGCCATTTCCTTCTCTAGCTCTTTTTACAGATGAAGAAACTAACAGAAACAGGATTAAGTGACTTGCCTAAGGTCACACAGCTAGTAAGTGTTGAGGCCAGATTTGAACTCAGGAAAATGAATGTTTCTGACTTAAGATCTGGCACTCTATCCACTGTGCCCCCTAGCTGCTCCTAAGCACCCACGTGGGAAAAACTAAGTAGATGAAGATTGTTTATTTTCCTGATTATGCCATGCAATTAGATAGGTAAGCTCTAGAACAAGGGGTCTTATTTTTTGTGTCATGGACTCCTATGGCAGGCTGCTGAAGTCTATTCCCAGAATGATGTTTTTTTAATGCATAAAATGAAATAACATAGAATGACAAAGGACATAAATTATTTTGAAATACAGTTATCAATATATTTGGTGTAACATAGCAATATATTTGATATTAGTAAGTTATATGTTTTTTATTTGGTATATTCCCATCTTTCAGGTACATTGTAAATCAATTTCTCAATTATCTTAAATTTAAAAAACAAGTTCACAGATCTTAGGTTAAGAACCTCTACCTAGAGCTTGTCTATAAATATCTTAGCCAGATATTGCAAATGGCAGAATCAGACTCAGAATTAAATGGATAGGGGAGGGTGGACTAGACTAGGAATCAAGGGCAGACTGGACACAGATTCATGACTCCAAGAGGAACCCAAGAAAGGAATTACTCCAGCGCTGAGGGCAACTTCTTAAGTGTCCACCACATGGGAGAAAAGTACTTCAGCAGCTAGAAACTGGGAGTTACCACTACCCGGCCCATGCTCTCTAAGCTTCCCTCTGGATTCTGTCTGTACTTGTGGGAGAAAGTTTCACTGATTCTAGGGGAAGATGTTTTGAATTAGCTATTCTTATTGAGCCATCTTAGTAAATATCTAAATAACTATGGAGTGAAGCCCCACAAGCATTCCCTGACAACAAAGGGGTTCTTGATTTACTAAGAGTGACCCTCATATTGGAAAAATGAATCAAAAGTGTATCCCTAAAGTGAAATCCCCAAAGTGAATTTGTGTGAGTTCTGGAAGCTATGAGTGCAAATTGAAAGGGGCTGCTACTCCTGGCAATTGGAGTAGTCCTCAGGTGCTGCATGAATTTTCTCATCAGTTCAACTAGCAAATGCAAATAAGCTAAAATAAATTAGAAAAACAGGTTTTATTACACTCACAGTGAAGCCCACCCTACCAGATGGGAATATGTATCATTCACAATTTGGCTAAAAGTACTTATGCATTATGTGGAGCAAGGAAAAAAATTGCTGCTCATTTTAGTACAGCTGGTTGTATAAAGAAAAACATATGCTTTTTAGGAGACTGGAGATACATTAGCTATAGGAGATAAGGGATGTGCCCTTGTTAGTGTAGATACTTTAGCTAAATCAAAGGGAACTACTTGTCAGGTTAGTTAAAGAAGGGGAACATTCCAGAGACAGAAAGCCTCCTTTTTTTCTTTAGTAAATAGAGGGCTTTTGTACCAAATAGGGGAACAAAGAAGACACTGAAGAGAACCAGTGGTAACTGATCCTGCAATTCATGCAGGGGTCGTACACAGCAAAATGGAGACTACAGAACAAAATGGAGCCAGTTATAGTCTCCCCAAAATTCATTTTCAGCAGAAGTTAAGCCAGAAATTCTCTTGACACAGGGAATTCAGAAAGTCAATTCAACAATCAATCAATCGATAAACATTCGTTAAATACCTACTATGTGTCAAGTACTTTGCTAAGCTCTGGGGATAGAAAAAGAGGTAAAAGACAGTTCCTACTCACAAAGGGCTTAATGATCTGGTGAGGGAAACAAGCAAACAAATAAATACAAATAAGCTGTATACAGGATAAATAGGAAATAATTGACTGATGGAAGGCACTGGAATTAAGAGGGGCTGGGAAAGGTTTCCTGTAGAATTTTAGTTGGGACTTAAAGGAAGTGAGGGAGGTCAGTAGTCAGAGGTGTGTGCTAATGCCCTGAGTCTTCCATCTGCTGGGCACAGCATGCCCCCTGAGGAAAGGCTGCTAAGGACCAGGCCAGGCATTTTCCATCTGCACAGGGAGCCCATGACTTCCTGCTTCTGCTCCATAGTCAGCTTCCTCAGGTGAGAAGACTTCATTCAGGCCACTTGCACCTGCTTGTATGCTAGCGTCTTGTGCCTTTCATCTCCTGTCTCCTGAGGATAAGTTGCTAGTGGCCAGACCAGAGAGTCTTCCATCTGCCCCAAAGCAAGCACTTTTATCTGTGCCAGCAAAGGCAACTTCTACCTCCTGCTCCAGTCCAATCTCCCAACTAAGTTATGGAGAGCCTACAGTACAAAGGATATCAACCCTCCCTTTGACTTCAGGCTTCTCATCTCCTGCTGTACCTGTTCTTTGAGGGTGGAAAAGTGGAGCCCTCCTCTCAATAATGAACGTTCTCTCACCTGGTCATATCCTTCAAATTTCAGTGACTCTGAACTCCTGTAGATCATCATCCAAACCCCACTCCACACCCCCTACCACTTGATTCCTCATTCCCATCACCCTCAACCTTCCCACTCCAAAGTTTCATCCTAACTCTACCCAGCCCTTCCACTGTGCCCTCTGGAATGCCTGTTCCATAGGCAACAAACTTCCCTTCATCTTAAATCTTTTCCTCTCTCACTCCTTCCATCTACTAGCTCTTACTGAACCCTAATTTTCCCCCAATCACACAGCTTCCCCAGCCCACTTTTCCAGTACTGGCTATACCTTTACTCATTCTCCTTAGCTACCTGGTCAAGGTGGGGTAGTTTGTATCTCCTTGCTACTCATTGCCACTTCCAGGTTCTCTCCCTTCCACCATTACTCAGTAACCTCTCATCCTTTGAGGTTCATACTATTCACATTCACCCCCCAATCAAAATCCTGGTAGTTGTTGTCTAGAGATCGCTAGGTCACTTCCTCAATGAGTTTAATACCTGGTTCACAATTTTTCTCTCCTTACAAACTCCTGTCCTCATATTGGGGACTTCAACATACATATTGATTCTCTCTCAAACACTCTAATTACTCAGTTCTTCAGCCTACTCACCTCCCATGAGCTATTCTTCCATCCAATCTCAGCCACATGCAAGGATGATCATATCTATCGCCCATCACCCATGAATGTGGGTGTTCAAAAGTTTTGAAATTTCCTTATGAGACCACAATCTATTGTTTTTTCACCTCTCCCTTTGCCCTCTCTTACATAAGCCTGCTCTTTATCCACACCCTGACCTCCAATCCCTTGACTCCTCAATGCTCTCCCAAGCCATCTCCCCTACATTAGTCACTCTCTCCTCTTCTTCCCATATTCACCCCTTGGCGAACTAATTCAACTCTACACTGTTTTCCTCTCTTGAATCCCTAGCCCCCTTATCATGTCACCAGTTATGCCCTGTCAAGCCTCAGCCTTGAATCACTTCCATTATTTGTTGCCTTCACTTCTACCCATGTTCTGCTGAAGGTGCAGAAAATCACACAACCATTTTCTGACTGGGTCTACTACAAATTTATGTTATATAATCTCAATTGGGTCCTCACTGCTGCTAGGCAATCCTACTATGCAACCCCTTAACAACTCACTATCTCACTCTCCACAACAACTCTTTCAAACCTTCTCATCCCTCCACACACCTCCTGTGGCTCCTTCTCCCCATCCCCTATTCTCTCCACTGAGAATCTTGCCTCATATTTTACAGAAAAAAATGAGGAGGCCATTCACTGTGAACTCCTTCTTCCCTCCTCTTTCTCATCTTTTATCACTCAGGTGCCTTCTGCTGCTATCTCCTCCTTCACCTGTCTCATATGATGAAGTGGCCTTACTCCTTACCAAGGCTAACCACTCTACTTGTTTAAGTGATTCCATTTTATCCTGTCTTCTTCAATTGCCTCCTCTGTCATCTGTATTCTTTTACATATTTTTAAACTTACTCTCTTTATTGGCTTATTTCCTACTGCCTGCAAACTTGACCTTGTCAACTCTGTCCTCATTTGATCCTTCCATCTTTGATAATTATAGTCCTATATCTCTTCTGTCTTTTGCAGCTAAATTCCTTGAAAAGACCATTTATAATAGGTGTCCCCACTTTCTGTCTTCTCACTTTCTTCTTAACCTCTTACAATCTGGTTTCTGATCATATCATTCTACCAAAACTATTCTCTCTCTCCAAAGTTACCAGTGATCTCTTAGTTGCCAAATCCAGTGGTCTTTCCTCAATCCTCATTGTCCTTGACCTCTCTGTAGCCTTTGACAATGTTGATTACTCTCTCTTCCTTGATACTTTCTTTTCTCTAGATTTTTGGGACACCATTTTCTCCTGGTTCTCCTCTTACCTATATGACTGATCCTTCTCTGTCTCCTTTGCTGTATCCTCCTCTAGACCATGCCCTCTAACCATAGGTGTCCCTCACGGTTCTTTCCTGAGACCTTTTCTTTCCTCCTTCCATACTACTTCACTTGGTGATCTCATCAGCTCCCACGAATTTAATCACCATCTTTATGCTGATAATTCTCAAATCTCCCTATCCTGTCCCAGACTCTACTGACCTCCAATCTCACATCTCCAAATGCTTTTCAGATTTATTGAATTGGATATTCAATAGGCATCTTAAACTCAATGTGTCCAAAACTAAATTATCTTTCCTCCTATACCCTCTTCCCCTCCTTCCTTTCCTGTTACTGGAGAGGGAATCAACATCCTCCCAGCCCCTCAGGTTCACAATCTAGGAGTCATCTTGACTCCTCACTGTATCTCATCCCCATATTCAAGCTATTGTCAAGACCTGTAGATTTTACCTTTGCAACATCTCTCAAATATGCCCTCTTTTCTCCTCCAACACTGCTACCACTCTGGTGCAGACTCTTATCACCTCACGCTTGGATTATTGCAATAGATTGTTGCTGGGTCTGCCTGTTTCAAGTTTCTCCCTACATCAATCCATCATCCATTTAGGCATCAAACTAATTTTTTTAAAGTACAGGTCTGACCATGTCACCCTGCCCTACTCAGTAAACTTCAGTGACTTCCTATTGCCTCCAGCAGCAAATACAAAATGTTCTGTTTGTAATTCAAATCCCTTCATAAGCCCTGCCTACCTTTCCAGTCTTCTTACACCTTACTCCCCAATATGTACTCTTTGGTTCAGTGACACTGGCCTCCCGGCTGTTCCATGAACAAGAATTCTTCTAGAATGCTCTCCCTCCTCCATTGAGCTAGTGCTATGCGTTGAGAAAAATGACACAAGAAATAGTTCCTGACCTCAATAAGCTTCTAGTTGGCATTTTGAAGTATACATTTCCAAGGTTTGAAAGGCTAGCGGGAAAAACTAGATCTGTTCTCCAAATTATATGTTTAAATAAAACTTAACTCTCCTTGCTAAAATAGGTAGCATAAGATACTTCATTAAGTTTAAAACCACCTGGCCTAAGATGTCCTTCTTGAAACTATTTTTTTCTCTTTATGTGCTGTTCCCCCAGTAGAATGTCACCTCACTGAGGTCAGTGACTGTTTGGTTTGGGAGGGATTTTTTGCCTTTGTATCCCCAGATCTAACATAATGCTTTGCATGCTATATTATTTCTAGATCTGCAGATTCTTTTTTCCTTGAAGATAAGCCCTAGACTGTATCTCAAAGAGATCATAAAAATGAGAAAAGGACCTACATGTACAAAAATATTTATAGCAGCTCTTTTTGTGGTGGCAAAGAATTGGAATTTGAGGGGATACCCATCAATTGTGAAATGACTGAACAAACTGTGGTATATGAATGTAATGGAATACTATTGTGCTATAAGAAATGATGAGAGGGGCAGCTAGGTGGAGCAGTGGATAGAGCACCGGCCCTGAAGTCGGGAGGACTTGAGTTCAAATCCGGTCTCAGACCAAACACTTGACACACTTACTAGCTGTGTGACCCTGGGCAAGTCACTTAACCCCAATTGCCTAAAAAAAAAAAAAAGAAATGATGAGCAGGCACACTTCAGAAAAACCTGGAGAGATTTGTATGGACTGATGTTGAATGAAGTGAGCAGAACCAGGAAAACGTTGTACACATTAACAGCCACATTGTGCAATGACTAACTTTGATAGACTTAGCCCTTCTCAGCAATGCAAGGATCTATGACATCTCCAAAAGACTCACAATGGAAAACGCTATCCACATCCAAAGAAAGAACTATGGAGTATGAATGAAGATCAAAGTATACTATTTGCTCTTTTTTTTCCTTCTGTTTTGTTTCCTCCTTCTTGTGGTTCCTTCTATTGGTTCTAATTCTTTCTTACAACATGACCAATGTGAAAATATGTTTAACAGGAATGTCTATGTATAGCCTATATCAGATTGCGCGCCATCTTGGAGAGGGAGGTGAGAAGGGAGAGGGAGAAAAATTTAAAACTCAAAAGCTTATGGAAGTGATTGTTGATAAATCAAAATAAATTAATAAAAAAAGAATTGGAAACATAATTCTTGTCCTGGAGAATAAAATCTACTTAAAATTTGCACCATAAAAAAAGCCCTAGAAAATGTACTTTTCTGGTTTGAAGCATATGGAGACAAGAAGTAGAAGACAGAGGGAGGTGGATACTAGGGGATTATTAGAAAGAGGCAGGTAATTAGAGTTCTCAGTCCCTGGGACCAAGAAAGGTCTGAAGCCCCATAGGAAGGTATCTGCCTTAGGATTCAGGATTCAGGGAAGTTTTAGTGAGGAGCGTAAGATAATGTCCACCAACTGGAGAATGGTAAAACAAAACATGGTATTCTAATATTATTGTATCATAAGTATGATGAATTTGGAGGAGAAACTTGGGGAAGATGTCTAGAAGGATGAAGGACAAAGTAAGCAGAATCAGGAAAACAATCTTCACAATGATAACATTACAAATGGAAAGAATAGTCAAATAAAAGTAAATCCTACGTACTTAAAATGACTAAGCTTGCTCCCTCTCCTCCTGGAAGAGTGGAGAAAATGTAACTTTCTGCTTCCTTTAGAGGGAGGTGAGGTACTATGGGTGGGGGTGTTGCAGATGCTGTCAGACAATGCAGTGTTTGAGTTTGTTTAACTATTTTCGTTGAACACATAAATAAAAGTGACACAGGTGCAGGTTATGTGTACGCTTGGTGGGTATCCCAGGTGACCTGAGGTTCTGTGATAATCTCCCATGGGGCTACAGAGAGACAGTGAACCATAATCCAGCATAGTTAAACCACTCTCTCCAAAGAGCTGGGCACAAACCCTCCCCCTCTCCCATTGTTGACTGGGGTCTGAATTTATGCTAGGGCAGGGTTTCTTAATTATTTTTGTATCATGGCAGGCTGGGAAAGATTATGGCGCCTTTCTCAGAAGAATGTTTTTAAATGCTTAAAATGAAATACATAAGATTACAAAAGAAATTAATATATTTTGAGAGCTTCATTTCATTTTAAGTTCCCTGGCCCCAAGTTAAGAAGAATCTTTGTGCTAGAGGAGGAAAAAAATATATCATTCCAAACTATTGGTGAGGAAAAAACCAATGATGCTGGTTCTCATTCTGCTTCTGGGAAATTTCCTGCCCTCATCCATTCACCCCATTCATAAGACTCAGATAAACAGTTTATTGACACAGTGGCCTTGGTTTATTTAATGTAATGAAAATGCAAAGGAAAAGGTTCACTGGGCCTATCTGGACCCCTCCACCTGAGCACATCCCTGAACTTGGAGTCCAGAATGCAAGTCTGGGCCCTAGACTGGAACAGTGAAAACAAGGGAGAAAGGTGGGTGGTGTGCCAGGGGATCTGACTTCACCTGGGAGCAGAAGGGTGTGTCCATTCACTCCCTGGTGAAGAAAATGGGGAAAAGATTGAATCTCAAGGGCAATAAGAGAAAAGAGAGAGACTCAAATCTGGCATGTCCGCAAGCAGCTTCATCAATGCTCTGAGTTGTTCTCATGTGGCTGCCTTGTATAAATGTGCTCTTGCCTGGAACTCCCAAGGTGGTCTGGGGGCAATCACAAGTCTTCCTATGATAGATGGAGTGGGTCAGAAATGGCAATTATCTGGGAGATTTCACTGTCCTTCCCTCTTTTCCCAGCTACCATGACCCCAGTAGGGTTTGGGGGAAGGAGGGCAAATAATAATAATAATTAACATTTATATAACTCTCACTTACAGTGTCAGGCACTGCATAATTATTATTTTATTTAATCCCTCACAATGACCCTGGGAGGCAGGAGCTATAATTATCACCATTTTACAGAAGAAGAAACTGAGGCAGAGAGCGGTTAAGTGACCTGCCCAGTGTCACACAACTAGTAAGTGTCTGAGGTTGGATTTGAGCTCATGTAATAAGAATAATGATAATGTTTGCTAGCATTTATATGGCACTTACTATTTGCCAGGCACTGTGCTAAGGACTCTACAATTATTATCTCATTTGATCCTCACAGTGTCCCTGGGAGATGGGTGCTATTATTATCCCCATTTTATAGAAGAAGAAACTGAGGCAAAAAGAGATTAAGTGACTTGCCCATGGTCATACAGCTAGTAAGTGAGTCAAATTTGAGCTCAAGTCTTCATGATTGCAGGCCTAGCACTCTATGAATTGTGCCACCTAGCTGTCCAAATGACAATCCAAAGCCAAATCTGGCTTGGGCACTCTAGTATGGACACTGGTCATGGACATATAAGCATCATATAGTTGGAAGAGACAGAAAACACGAAAAAGTTGTTATATCAGGGAAGGCTTCCTGTAAGAGGTGGCATCAAAATTGAGCATTGAAGGAAGCTAAGAATTTCAAGAGGTGGGGGTAAGGAAGGAGTACAGGATGATAAAAAAGCACAGGATCAGAGATGGAATGCCAGGTCTAGGGAATAACAAGAAGGCAAAGCTAGCTGGAACAGAGGGAAGTAACAGGAAATAAATGTGGAAAGGGAGTGTGGAGCTAGTTGGTCAAAGGCTTTAAATACCAAGGTGAGTTTGTGCTTCATCCTAGGGGTAGTAAGGAGCTATTGAATATTGTTGACCAGGGGGTGACAAGATCAGACATGTGTTTTATGAGACTGTTTTGGCAACTGCATGGAAGATGGATTGGAGAAAGGAGAAAACTGGAAAATGAGAGTTAAAAATTCTAGAGAGGGGCAGTATGATGTAGTGGATAGGGCACTGGACTTGGAGTCTGCAGGACCAGACCTCCAAATCCAGCTCAGACATTTATTAGTTGTATGAGACTGGGAAGGCACTTAACTTTTCTCTGTCTCACATTCTTCATCTGCAAAATGAAAAGCTTAGGTTTGATGGTTTCTAAAGTCACAGCTCAGTTTCCTCATCTGTGAAATGAACTAGAGAAAGAAAATGGCAAATCACTCCAGTGTCCCTGCCAAGAAAACCCCAAATGGGTTCACAAAGAGTTGGACACGACTGAAAAAAAAGACTAATGAAAGTCAAATTAAGAAAATTTTTCAATAGTCCAGATGAGAGGTGCTGAGGACCTGAACCAGAGCATTATGGGTTGGCAGTGTGGAGGAGACAGATGTGACGGAGATGTTATGGTGGTAGAACAGGTAAGATAGAAATTGGTTGGATAGAGGGGATAGAAAGAATGAAAAGTTGAACCTGAATGACTGGAAGGATGGTGGTATCCTCAACAAATACAGAGAAGTTTGGAGGAAGTATGCTGTTTAGTCATTTTCATTGTCTCTGACTCCGTGACTCCATTTGGGGTTTTCTTGGCAGGGATACTAGAGCGGTTTGCCATTTCCTTCTCCAGCTCATTTCATAGATGAGGAAACTGAGGCAAACAGCGTCAAGTGACTTGCCCAGGCTCACACAACTAGTAAGTGTCCGAGGCCAGATTTGAACTCAGGAGGATGAGTCTCCTGATTCCAAGCCCAGTTGTCTAATCGCCGTGCCATCCAGCTGCCCAAGTTGCTTAACTCGACTCTTTTCCTTATCAGTGGTAAATTGGGGCGGGGAGGGGTTGAGCTAGATTGTCACTAAAGTCTCCTCCAGCTCTAAAACTATGATTCTGTGAACAGGTTGGGGGTAAAGGGGCAGAGGGCTCTTTTTAAATGAAATCACTGTTCCTAAAATCACACTACCTGGATAGAGGTGGTATGAGATCCCACGCGGCAGCTGCAACATTGTAGTCTTTAACCTTGTGGTGTTCGTGGGAGGAAGGTCCCACCTGCTGGCTGGATTGGGAATAGCTACCTGTTTCCTGTGCAGAGTTAGAGAAAGAATGCAGAGATCTGGGAAACTGGAAACAGGAGACTACCTGTGTCAATAAAAGGAATTACTGTTCATCCATAGGGAACAGTTAAACAAATATCCCATTACCAAGCTTATCCCAGTGTCTGGCACCATAATAATAAATCCTTGTTGACTATTACGGTGCCTTAAGAAATTATGAATATGAAAAATTCACTTGTGAATGGTTAAACAAATAGTAGCACATGAATATAAAGGAATATTTATGCTACCATAAGGAAATTATGGACATAAAGAATTCAGAGAAGTATGGGAAGACTTAGATGAACTGATACAGAGGGAAATGAAGCAGAACCGGGAACACTGTACACAATGGCTATAATAATGTAAATGGAAAGAACAAAAAAACAAAGAAACTGAAATATCTATCATTATAATGACCAAACTTGACCCCAGAGAAGGGTTAAGAAAACATACCTTTTGCTCTTCTTTGCAGAGGCGGAAGACTATTGGCGCAAAATACTGCATATCCTGTCAGATATGATTGTGGCATTGGTTAGTTTTGTTGAATTGTTATTGTTCTTTTTCCTTTTCTTATTTGCTCTTTGTTATATAGGATGACTTGCTGGGTAAACGTAACAGGTGGGGGAAGGGTGACATAGTCAGAAATTAAGCCAGGGTGTTCTGGGAAATGTTTAACAACCAGCCTCTCACTTTCAAATCCAATCTGCATTATTAGCACTTACTCCATCATTTTCTTAAATCTGGAAATCAACAAATAAGTCAAATCCTGATTTGTAGTATTAAATGATTTTCAAAGAGTAAATGTTCTCATTGAATATTCAATAATCAATTTTCCTAAGCTGGTTTGAGCTGGCATCCCTGAATGAAAGTGATATAAATATAAAAGGTTATCAATAAAAATCAGATTTTTAAGAAAGTAATTTTGTTTTTGTTTTCTCTTAAGAAGAATGGAAATGGGGGCAGGTAGGTGGCACAGTAGAGAGAGCACTGATCCTGGAGGGTGTGAGTTCAAATCTGGCCTCAGACTCTTGATACTAGCTGTGTGACCCTGGGCAAGTCACTTAACCCCAATTGCATCACCAAAAAAAAAAAAAGAGAGAGAGAGAGAGAAAGAGAAATGGGAATGGTAGGCCTAGCTACAACCTAAGTAGATCTCCAGGATTTGGAGGCCTAAGGGTCAAAGGGGTCCCACAAAATCCATCCCAGAAGTCACGATAGTGGTTGCTCAAATTGGAAGGTCTTCCAAGTTCACAAAGAACATTTAGGGAGTGTGGACAGCAACCTCCAAGGCTAGGTGGCACAGTGGATAGTGTGAAAGACTTAGAGTCAGTAAGACCCCACTTCAAAACTTTCGAGAAATGGGCCTCTTTCCTTTCTTTGGTGAGGTGGGGAACTATGGGTAAACCTCATGATGACATGGTTGTATGTCATCAGACACTTACTAGCTGTGTGATCCTGGGCAAATCACTTACCTCTCTGTACCCTGGTTTCCTCATCTGTAAAATGAGAATAATAGCATCTACCTCCCAGGTTTGTGGTGAGGATCAGATGAGTAAACCTATGTAAACCTTTGTTGTTCAGTGGTGTCCAACTCTTTGTGACCCTGTTTGGGGTTTTCTTGGCAGAGTTACTGGAGTGGTTTGCCATTCCCTTCTTTAGCTCATGTGACAGATGAGGAAACTGAGGCAAACAGGGTTAAGTGACTTGCCCAGGGTCACATAGCTAGTAAGTGTCTGAGGCCATATTTGAACTCAGGAAGAGAAGTCTTTTTGATTCCAAGCTCAGTGCTCTATGCACTGTGCCACCCAGTACCTTAGAGTACTATAATAAACGCTAGTTATTATTAGTCTCATTAATATAAAATACCCATTTTTAGCTCAGCTCAATGAGTGCATGGAGTCACAGAAAAGCTAAAAGAGAGAAAGTATGGTTTATTTTTAGAGCTGGGAGGGACTTTATAGACCACCTAGAATAAATCCCTCATTTTATTAATGAGAAAGATGAGGCCCAAATGGAAAGTGACTGTCCTGATTACACCGCTAGTTAGTGGCTGAGCCGTGATGAGAGCCCAGGTGTCCTTACTGGACAATGGCCCAGTGCACTTTCCACTGGAATACCCTGCCTGACTCAATTCTCAGTATTTTGAGGGTCACTACCTCACGTAGGGTCAGGTGTACATCAGGGCCGCTATAGGTGGATATAGTACCAGGCCTGAAGTCAGGAGGCAAATACTACTTATGAGACCCTCACTTCTGAAAACATGTTTATTTTGCTACTAATAGGTAAAAGAATCCTTTCTCAAATATCTGCTTTTATGAAAAGAACACTAAAGAGAGGCTAAACTCATTTTTTGTAATTGTAACAAACAATCTTTGTTCCTGTGGAAATGTACTTTCTTCCTTTCATTGGTGAAGTGGTGGCCTATGGTCAAGGAGTGTTGCATATATTAACAGACAGGACTGCTGTGTTGGTTTGTTTTGCCCAGTTGTTTTTCTTTGTTACAAGGGGAGGTACACAGGGTGGGTAATTGGGAGTGCAGATGGAGTAATATCCAGAAATAAGTGGATAGTTTTCTTGTTCAGGTTCGGAAATGATGCAATGCAAAAACGAAAGATGTCAACCAAATTTTTAAAATAAATAAATGAATAGGGGAAAAATTTCTGCTTTAGTGACTTCATTGTTATATTAAATTCTTATCAAGAAAACTTTCTGTATCAGTGAGATCCACACTTGAGCTGTGCCCGATGCCCTGAGTGATTAAGTGACTTGGTAAAGTCACAGAGCCAGTGTTAGAGGCAAGACTTGGCCTGGGGTCTTGCTGACCCTAAAGGGAATCCTTATCTGATAGTCCAGTCTCAGTATCTTAGAATTATATAATCTCAGCTCTATAAAGGACCTCAGAAGCCACATGGTCTAAACCCCACCAAAAAGTACAAATCTCTTCTACAACAGCCGATCCCTAACAAGTGATCACCTTGCTTCTGCCAGTATTGGAGAGCTCAAGACCTTTTGAGATAATCTGTTCCATTTTTGGACAATTCTGATTGTGAGAAAGCTCTTCCATTTACTGAGCTGAATTCTTTCTTCCTATGATTTCCACCCATTGGTTCAAATGCTGCTCTCAGAGGCCAAGGAGACCATGTTTAATCCCTTTTCCACTAGTCAGTCTTTTAAATATTTAAAGACAGAGGTCATATCCCCCAAGTAAAGTAAGTAGGCCAGATTGTTCCAACAGTAAATATATTTGTATAATTGTCAGCCAGAGACATAAGACTAAAAATCAGTAGTTGAGTAGGAAACATATTAGTTTTGTCTATTAACCGGAAAAGATCCAAAGGGGGGAAAAACAAAAAGCAAAAACAAAATGGAGACATGAATAAATAAGGTGAGGCTGGGTAGCCACCCGGACCGGCTGGCTGTGTTTGGGTGACATCCTCTTGCAGATTCTTGTTGGAGATGCCAGTCCCTTGGATGGGCCTCTGCATTCTATTTCACATTCCACACCCACCAGAGTGGTGGGGTTGTTATTTCTCCCCCCATGAGGTTCCTTGTCTCAGAACAAACACCGGTGTTGATTTTCTTATTGCAGGCTTTTGACAACAAGGATCACCAGGTTTCCGTTGCACTGAGTGGTGACAAAGCAGGTGGGGGAGAAAAACTGTGTTAGATGGTAGTGTAAGCTAAGCCTGTGTTAGATAATAATGAGACTCTCTTGCATTTGGGAGACATCTTATATATACTTTTCTATGCTCTTCTGTGGGCAGGAAGGCTCTGAATCAGCGTTCATGTGCTCATTCCATGAATACCATTGTAGCACAATGAAATTCTCTATATAACAAAGCTTCCTAAACCCTAGAGAATGACTCAAAGTGAAAACAGGACAAACTTCTAGTAGAAGAGAAGAATTGTGAAGGAGGGTTGGGGTGGGGGAGAAGGGCATAATAATAATAATTATTATTATTATTAAGTTCCTACTACATGCCAGGCACATTGTATAAAGATCTTTAAAAATATTATCTCATTATGTGAGAATGTAGACAAATGAGACCCATGATTCCCTTAGGGACTTTCAGAACAACCTACCATATTTGCACTAGTGCAAATAATAATAATAGCTAACATTTATATAGCCCTTTAAGGTTTGCTTAGTACTTTATATTTAATATCCCACTTAATCCTCACAACAGCCCTTTAAGATAGGTGCTATTGTTACCCCATTTTGCAGTTGAGGAAATGGAGGCAAATAGAGGTGAAGTGACTTGTCCAGCATCACACGGCTAATATGAAGGCAGATGTGAACTCAGGTCTTCCTGGTTCCAGGCCCAGTGTTCTGTGCATCATGGAACCACTTAGGCAAGAAAGTCCTTTGGAGATTGCTGGGAGAGGTAATAACAAATCTACTGAATGGTAACAGCTGTGTAGCAGATACAGTGTTGGTCTTGGCATCAATAAGACCTGAGTTCAGCCATGGCAAAATCCACTCTCAGCCTCTGTTTCCTGCAAAATGGCGATAACAAGAAAACCTACCTCTCATGGTTGTGAGGATTAAGTGGGACACTATATGTAAAGAGATCTGCCAACCTTAGAAGGCCATATAGATGTTACTGAAGTCATGCAAAAAAAAAAATTCCTGGGGCAGCTAGGTGGCATGGTGGATAAGCTCCGGCCTTGGAGTCAGGAGGACCTGAGTTCAAATCCAACCTCATACACATGATACTTACTACCTGTGTGACCCTGGGCAAGTCACTTAACCCCGACTGCCTCACCAAAAAAAAAATTCCTCATTAGTTGTACAACTAAGCATCATCCCCACCCAAGCAGCATCCAAAATTCCTATTCTTTGCATTATTGCAAATATAGTCCTTAAGGGAATCATAGGTCTCATTTGTCTATATCTTCACATAGCATATGGCTATGGTGTCATATACACATGGTGTTAACTACCTGCTTTTGGGGGGGAGAGGAAGGAGGACCCTGTGATTCAGTTCATTGTCCCTGCTCCCAAGGGAAGGAAAAGCTTCCCCAGTAACTCTTGGGTGACAAATTCAGTATCAGAACTGGAAAACAAACCTGGCCATTCCAATGAGGGAGGGAGCTAGGTGCTACCATAGTGCACAGTGCACTGGGCCTGAAATCATGAAGACCTGAGTTCAAGTCTGGTCTCAGACACCTACTAGCTGTGTGACCCTGGATAAGTCACTTGACCTCTGTCTGTGTCAAGTTTCTCAACTGTAAAATGGGAGTTATAATAGCACCCACCTCCCAGGGCTGTTGTGAGGATCAAATGAGAATACATTTGTAAAAAACACCTGGCACACTTTGTTGTTGCTCAGTTGTTTTAGTCATGTCCTACTCTTCATGATCCCATTTGGGGTTTTCTTGGCAAAGATACTGCAGTGGTTTGCCATTTCCTTCTCCAGCTCATTTGACAGATGAGGAAACTGAGGCAAACGGGGCTAAGTGACTTGCCCGGGGTCACACAGCTAGCGAGTGTTATGTGTCTGAGGTTGGATTTGAACTCAGGTCCTCCTGACTCTAGGGTCAGTGCTCTATCCACTGCGCCACCTAGCTGCCCCTCTGACACTTACTTTGTATGGCCAGTATTGATAGATATAACCCACACAAACAAGAGCTCTTTGGGAGAGGGACCTCAATAATTTTTAAGAGTGTAATGGGGTCCTGAGGCCAAAAAGTTTGAGAACTGCTACACTAAGAAAAGTTGTTTACAGCTTCTGTCAAGCGTCTGCTCCTCCTGCATCCTAACGCCAGCAATTCAGGCTTCCTAAGGGAGAAGGGCAGGCAGGTCCCCTGAGCCATACTCAGCTCCCCCATATACTCTTCTGCCTCTCTTAGGTCCCCACCCTTAAAATAGGGGCACTGCTTAATTGTATAACATTCATGGCTGATGTGGAAATGTTTTTTCATGCCTTCATATGTGCAATGGGTATTGTATTTTTTGCCTTTTCAATGGGTGGAGGAAGAGCTGGAGGAAGGGAGAGAATTCAGACCTGAAAATAAAAATGAAAACAAACAAAAAAGAATGAACTGTATCACATCAGGGCAAAGTCTTCTGATGGTTTTTTTAGAATGGAGTTAAATCCTGACCTTTTATTCTTTTGCCGGCTCTTCAGCTTCCTCTTGTCCCTCATTATATTCTATTTCATCTTCTTCATTAATACTCTTTACATCCTCATCATCTCTCTGTTGAAAGGCACAATGAGACTTGGTGGAGGAAAAGCTTCCTTTATCTGGATCCTCCCTTTCCCCCAGGACTGCTCTGAACGAGTAGGTTTCCTGACTGAGGAACCAATGCATTTGATAATTCAGGAAATCTTTAAGGCAGAGGGGACCCCCCAGGGCTGTCTAATCCAACCCCCATCTGAAAATGAATTCTCTCTATAACATGCCCGAAGAGAAGTCATCCAGCCTTTCCTTGAAGACTTTGAGGGGGAACCCACTCCTTCTCAATACAGCCCATTCCATTTGAGACAACTCTAACTGTTG
>NW_020954579.1:16527842-16567298 GCF_900497805.2 Vombatus ursinus
CTTTTCCCTCAGTACCCAGGACCAGCCCAATCAACCTCTGCTCCTCCTAGTAGGACCATCTCTGTCACTTGGTCCCTGATGGAATGGTTCCTGAAATGACTACAGGTTCTCATTATGAGCAAAAGCAGCCTGAGATAGTTACTCTAATAAAGACACCTGTCCCCACCTGGTCCTTCTGGCTCAAATATGTGAGAAATGAGAATTAAGTTTCCACATAGGTAGATAAGAAATCAGCATAGACAGGCTAACTTCTCAGTCCAGGAAGGGGGGGAGTGACAACACAATTCTAGGCACATAATGTATGTTAAGGGTGGGGCGTATAAGGAAGATTGTAACCCAGAAGGATTAGGACCAATCCTGATCCAGAAGAGAGGAGTTAGGCAATTAGTAACTATAAAGCTTGCCCTGGCATCTGTACTCGGCGCATTCTCCCCTTCAAAGGAGGTGTACCCACTTCTCAAGAGAATCGAAAGGAGGCACTTCAACCTCTTTAATAAAAAAGTCTTTGAGACACCAGTCTTCGGAACTGAATCTGGGGTCTTCTTCATAATGGGAGGGAGATTAGGTAGATGAATGGATAGACAGGGAGACAGATGGATAAATAGTTGGATGGATGGATAGAGCATTTATTAAGCACTTATATGTTCCAGACACTGTGCTAAGTGTTGGGGACACAAAAACAAAGAGGGTCCCTACACTCAAGGAACTTATGGTCTAATGGGCGAAGACAGCACATAAAGGGAGAGATGAAAAGAAACAGAGCTAGAGACAGAAAGATGATAAAGAAATTGCAATGATTGGTCATGAGGTGGGAATTGAAGGGCTAGATATATGACTTCATTTCCAAGCAGGCTGAGACGAAGAAGACTAGAGCTGACCCTAACCACGCTTAACAAACGGCTACGGAACCTGTGAAGCCACTGTTTGTGACTGCCCTCATGCCTTGAACATTCTCCCTCTTCTGCTCCAATTACTGACCTCCCTGGCTTCCTTTAAGTCCCAATTAAAATCTCACCTTCTACAGGAATCTTTCCCTAACCCCTCTTAATTCCAGTGCAGTCTTTCTGTTAATTATCTACTATTTATCCTGTATATAGCTTGTTTTGTATATATTTGTTTGCATGTTTTCTTCCTCATTAGATTGTAAGTTCCTTGAGGGCAAGGACTGTCTTCTGCCTCTTTTTGTATCCTCAGTGGCTAGCACAGTGCTGGGGCACATCTTAAGTACTTAATAAATGTTTACTGATTGATTTAAACTCATAGACTTTGGGCTTCAAAGTATGGTTAGAGGATATTCTATTTATCCCCTGCCTCTATGAAGTGTTGTTTAATTTACTCATCTCAGACAGAGGGAGTCCTCTCCACTATTTAAGATTTCTGATTCACCGAGAAGTTCTCCCAGGAGACTAATCTAAATGGTGGATACTCTGCTGCTCATTATCTGTGATGCTAAACACAGAAATCTCTAGCCTGTGATCTGAAAGAAACACTCTTCTCTTTCAGGTCAAACTAATGCAATTCCTGAGGCCATTGTGGAACAGTATTTCCTTCTCTGTAAGATCAGTATGGGGGATGGAGAGATTGAACCAGATGGTTTCTTTTTTTTTTTTAAGATTAATTAATTTATTTTTAGTTTTCAACATTCACTTTTATAAGATTTTGAGTTCTAAAATTTCACCCCTCCCTCCCCTCCCCCCTCCCCAAGATGGCATGCAATCTGCTATAGGCTATACATGTATAATCATATTAAACATCTTTCCACATTAGTCATGTTGTGAAAGAAGAATCAGAACAAAAGGGGAAAACCATGAGAAAGAAAAAAACAAACAAACAAAAAAAAGAAAATAGTACACTTGGATCTGCATTCAGACTCTGTAGTTCTTTCTGTGGATGTGGACAGCATTTTCCATCATGAGTCTTTTGGAGATGTCTAAGATCACTGTATGGCTGAGAAGAATGAAATCTATCAAAGTTGGTCATTGCACAAGTGAACCCGACGATTTCTAAGGTCCCTTTCAGTTCTGACATTCTTGGCACTGGACATCACTGAATCAATCAATACCTCATCCTCTTGCTCAGCTTCTTCACATTGGGCAATTTCAGAGGCAGGAATGGTGAAATACAGGATACAAAATACAGTGAAAGACAGCCAGTCAAAGCTCTGAGCCCTAGAAATGTGACTGCCTAGTGTGGAAAAAGGTCTGGACATAGGGTTAGGCAGAAAAGGGCGCAGGCAGAAGATGATGGAATTCCATTCCTCTTTCTTCCCTCAGAATCTTTTCCCTCCTTACCCTCCACCTCCTGGCTTCACTGGCTTCCTTCAGAACTCAGCTCAAATCACACCTTCTGCAAGAGACCTTTCCCGGACAACCCTCACATCCACAGTGACCTTTCTCTGTAACTACCTTCTATTTTCACTCTGTATCTCTTGTATGTACATAGTTGTTTGCATGTCATTTTCTTCATTAAACTGCGAGCTCCCTGAGGGCAGGAACCTTGCTCTTGCCTTTCTGTGTCCCCAGCACTTAGCACAGTGCCTGGAACATAGTAAGCACTTAATAAACGCTTGTTGGTTGATTGGCTATTGATCTTTACCCCAACTTTGAGGCTGAACCCCTGGGCTCTGAGGCAAGAGAACACAGAGGAGATTGAGGCCCGGAGCCTTAGCCTGGAATGCCCCATCCCATTAAATGTTTGAAGCTGAATCCAGATAAAGGATATACAATGCAAATTATAGCTTTGATATGATCATTAAAAAAAAAAAGACCATTCCCTAAGCAATACATACTCTTCAACAATTTTGTCTCCAACTGTGTTAAATGTTGTAGACTCCTTGTACCCACTATGCACATCTCTATTGCCTTCTTGAGTAATTCTCATTTTTAATTCTTCAGAAACTAAAGTATTTCATAATTTGTGGTCATATAACATTACTAGTAGAATGTTGCTGTCAAAAAAAGGTGTTTTTTTAGGAGAAGTTTGAACCTTGTTTGAAGAACTCTGCAGTTTCCAAGAGCCAGAACAGTCTACTCCTCTATTTAATTTTGGCGTCATCCATTTAACCATATGTTAAATACTTTTTCCAAGTTCACAGAACTGGACTCAAACCCAGATCTTCTGATTCCAATTTCAGGGTTCTTTCCTACCATACCATGCTGTCTTTTTAAAGAACCTACTATGCACAGAAATCTATGCTCAGATAAAGCATAGGGGAGTGAAAAGAGCACTGGGCTGAATAGTGATGTTCTGAAGTCCTGGACACTAAATCTCTCTTAGTAAAACCCTTTTTTGGCTGTATGTCACAACGGTGATTCATATCAGCCTTGCCATCTACTAAAACCCTCAGAGAGTTTTCATACAAACTAATATTTTGCTAGGGTGGCTAGGTGGTGCAGTGGATAGAACACTGGGCTTGGAAGTAAGAAGACTCTTCTTCATGAGTTCAAATCTGGGTGACCCTGGGTAAGTCACAGAGTTAAGTGACCTAACTCTGTTTGCCTCAGTTCCTCACCTATAAAATGAGCTGGAGAAGAAAATGGCAAACCATTCCGGTAGTTTTGCCAAGAAAACCCCAAATGGGGTCACAAAGAATAGGACACCACTGACATGACTGAACAATAACAAGTTATTTTACCAGACTTCCCTCATCTTATGTAATGTAAAGTTGATTTTTAAAATCTTTGTGTTGGACTTATTTCTGTTTTTTTTTCTTCTAATTAATTATATTTCATGTTATTAAATTTGGCCAAGGCTTCCAGCCTGTTGATGTCATTTTGTAGTGTGTCATCCCACATTATATTACTTATCTTTTTGAGCTTCGTGTCACCTGCAGATTGGATATGTGTGCCTTATATGCCTTCATTCAATATTGTTGAAAAGTATAGGACTACTAGATGAGTGAAGCGCGGCTTTTGGGCCATGTCTCCAATCCGCTGGGCATCGCCCCCATTGGCCCCTCAGTTTGGCCGAACTGAAGGCCTCCGTGAAGGGTAATCATTTAAAATGGTGAGGTACTCTCTTGATCCAGAGAACCCCACAAAATCATGCAAGTTAAGGGGTTCAAATCTCTGGGTCCACTTCAAGAACACCCGTGAAACAGCCCAAGCTATCAAGGGCGTACATATCTGAAAAGCTACCAAGTATTTGAAAGATGTCACATTGCAGAAACAATGTGTTCCCTTCAGGCGACATAACGGTGGAGTTGGCAGGTGTGCCCAGGCTAAGCAGTGGGGTTGGACACAGGGTCGTTGGCCCAAAAAGAGTGCTGAATTCTTGCTGCATATGCTTAAAAATGCAGAGAGTAACACAGAACTGAAGGGTCTGGATTTGGATTCTCTTGTCATTGAGCATATCCAGGCTAACAAGGTTCTTAAAATGTGACGGCGTACTTACAGGGATCATGGTCGGATCAACCCATACATGAGTTCTCCTTGCCATATTGAGGTGACACTTACTGAAAAGGAACAAACCAGAAGAGGAGGTTGCTCAAAAGGAAAAGATATCCCAGAAGAAACTGAAGAAACAAAAGCTTATGGCACAGGAGTAAATATGACATTAGAAAGCAAATGAAAGTGAAATGAAAACATTTGTTACAGTAAAAAAAAAAAAAAGAAAAGAAAAAGAAAAGTATAAGACTAGAGACAGCTCCCAGAACATTCAGGAGAAACTCTTTCTTGTTTTCCAAGTTGACACCGAATCATGACAGAATCCAGGAATTATAGAATGTCAGAGTTAGAGTGACCACTCTTAGGGTCTAGTCATTCAATCAATTTCAAGTCTATCTAACTAAACTTTCACCCAGCCAACATTGCTCTATCTTGTCCACAAAATTAGTGCAGCAGATGTGAACAATGCAGAAAGAAGAGAGTAAAAAGGGGCAGCTAGGTGGTGCAGTGGAGAGAGCACCAAGCCTGACGTCAAGAGGACCTGAGTTCAAATTTGACTTCAGACACATGATACTCACTAGCTGTGTGACCCTAGACAAGTCACTTAACCCCAATTGCCTCACAAAAAAAAAAGAGCAGGAAAAAAAGACCCATTTTCCCAGTATATGGGACCTTGGATTAAGGTGTAGGGGATGACAGGAACAGAGAAGAGAGATTTCTGGAAGCAAGACAGAACACCCCAGGTAGGGATGTACAGAACTTTAAAGGCATTGGCAGTAGCAAAGACAACAACCAGTTGGGTATTGTGGTTCTGAGTTAAGCAAAGTGTGAGAACTTGAGACAGGCTATAAGCCTGGCAGACAGGGGCTGAGGCTTCAAAGGAATCACTCCTCCAAGAGGGATGAGGACACTGTTTTCAACTTTGCTCACTATTGGGAGTTCCATTCTTGGTCCTGGGGGTTTATTTATGATGGAGGACCAAGCTCTGATCCTCTGGAGATGGGGAGAAAGACGGCTCTTGCCGACTGGGGCTTAGCAGAAGGTCTCATTTCTGTTCTTTACGTGACATAATGAATATACTTTATGTTCAGATGTTAGGTAAGAGTTTGTTAGCTGCTGATTCAAATACCACTAGGAGAGAGACAGAAATGAGCTAATGATAGCTGTTCTAAGATTTATCCAGATGAGGGCAAAACCAGAGCCATAGAGAGAGTTCCCCCAGGACTGAACCTGGTTGGACTGCCAAGAGTAGAAGGTCTAATGCCTCACTTGATGCTTGGTTATGTTATTATGACAGATTATGTCAAATGGTTTGCTTAAAAATCTAGCTAAACAATGTCTACAGCATAGCCCTAATCTACTGTTGTTTTTTTTTTTTTTTCTACTGGTCTAGAAACCCTGTCAAAAAAGGAAATATTAGTCTTATATAACCTGTCCTTGCATTCAAGAAGATTCTTTGTGATCACTGCTTCCTCTTTTAGGTGTTCACTAACCATCCTTTTAATAATAAAGGTAGCTAGGTGGTGCAATGGAGAGAGTGCTAGATCTGGAATCATGGAGACCTGAGTTCAAATCCAGCCACACTTTTAAACCTCTCAGTGCCTCAGTTTCCTCATCTGTGAAATGGGGATAACAATAGCACCTACATCCCAGAGCTGTTATGAGGATAAAAACAAGTTAATATTTGTAAACTGGTTTGCAAGCCTTAAAGCACTATATAATTGCTAGTTATTATTATCATAGAGGCAGCTAGGTGGTGCAATAGACAGAGCGCTAGACCTGGAGTCAGAAAGAGCTGAGTTCAAATCTGGCCTCAGATTATATGCTCCTGGGGCAAGTCACTTACTGATTAACCTTTGTCTGCTTCAGTTTCCTCACCTGTAAAATGGGGATCATAATAGCACCTACCTCAGGATTATTGTGAGGATAGAATGAGATAGTATCTGTAAAGTGCATAGTTTAGTGACTGGTACATATTCGGTGCTTAATAAATGCTGGTCTCTCCCCCTCTCCCTAATAATGCTGCAAATGTAAGAATTTTATCAAGAATCAGTTAAGTTCTCTGATTTCTAATTCATAGACTCCACTCTCTTTCCTTTTTTAAAGCTGGGGTGACATTTGCCCTTCTTCAGTCATGTTTTCCACTCTGTACAGTCTTGGAAAGATTAATGATGGTATCCCAGCAATCACATCTACCAAGTCTTTCAAAAGAGGTGGCACGGTATGGTAGCTAGAGGGCTGGATTGGGAGTCAGGAAAGCCTGGGTTCAAATCTTGCCCCAGGAACTTACTAGATTTGGGACCCTGGGTCAGTTACTGAGGCTTTCTGAGACTCAATTTCTTCATCTGTCAAAAGACGACAATGATATCCGTCATACTTAACTCACAGAGGTGTTGCGAGGAGCAAATGAGATAATATGTATAAAATGCTTTGCAAATCTTAAAGTGCCGTAAAAATATCAGTTATTATTTTGACCCATAGGTATAGTTCGTCTGGACCTGGTGACTTAAAATTCATTGAGGACAGCTGGGTGTGGTTTTATTCCTTCCTCATTTACCACTAGTTTTGACCTCTTAGGAAAGAAGAGGGTAGCTAGGTGGTGCAGTGGATAAGAGTGCCAGGGCCTGGTGTCAAGGGGAGGTGGGCTCAAATCCAGCCTCAGACACTTACTATCTAGGTGTCCTTGGGTAAGTCACATAACCTTGTTTGCCTCAGTTTTCTCATCTGTAAAATAGGCCAGACAAGGAAATGGCAAACCACTTGAGTATCTTGGCCAAGAAAACCCCAAATGGGGTCACAAAGAGTTGGAGTTAACTTAAAAGCTCAACAAAAAGGGAAGAATACAAAAAATCAATTATGAAGGATGGTTATTCTCAAAAATCATTCTCTTTCTCTGGTCCCACTATTGGAACAAGGGAAAGGTAAGAAAGAAACAAGTCTATAGGTTCTTTCTCATGTCTATCACTTTGTTCACTCCAGTAATTCCTAGATACTTAATAATTTCTTATTTTCTTTGAATGTGATTTCTGTGTCTTATTAGTGTGTGTGTGTGTGTGTATGTGTGTGTGTGTGTGTGTGTGTGTGTGTGTGTTTGTATGTGTGTTGCTTGGGAGCTTTCTAAGGGGGCCAGTGACTTATGTTAATATTAACTGCATATGTAGAGAAAATCCTTTTCATATTATCTCATCTGTGAGGTGAGTATTGTTATCCCCTATTTACTGACCAAAGACATTGAAGTTGAGAATGGTGACTTGCCCAAGGTCATGTGGCCATTAAGTGGCAAAAGCAGGTTTCCAACTTAGATTTTTTGGTTCAAGATCTAGTACACTTTTAAAAATAATTAATAATAATAATAATAATAACAATAACATTTATGTAGCACTTCAAGGTTTGTGGACTTTTTTGGGGGGGCTAGACAATGGGGTTAAGTGACTTGTCGAGGGTCACACAGCCAGGAAGTGTCAAGCGTCTGAGGCCGGATTCACTGCGCCACCTAGCTGTGCCATTTGTGGAATATTTTTAAAGCATTATTTAGTCATCATAACCCTCGGAAGCAGGTCCTATTATCCCATTTTGCAGATGAAGACGCTGAAGCTGAGAGAGGTTAAGCAACCTGCCCAGGGTCATACAGCGTCTGAGGTAAGATTTGCCTCCATGCTTTTGTCTGAACCGAGTATAGATCTGGGCGCACAGTAGATTCTTCAGAAAGAACAGCATGCTATGGTGGGAGAGACCACTGGAATTAGAGCCAGAAGACCCGGGTTCCAGTCTTTGCTGTGTGAACCTGGGCAAGCCATTTAAGTACTTTTATTAACAGATCCTGGGTGGAGATAGAGCTGGACAGGACTTCAGATGTCAGCTGGTCCAACTCTCTCATTTTACAAATGAGGAAACTGAGGCTCAGAGAGTTGAAGTGACTTGCCCAGAGCTATACAGATACCAACTATCAGTGGCGGGATTCGAGGTCCTGTCTTCAGACTCCAAAATCGAGATGACCACCTGTGCTTGCAACCTTAACTTCTCCGCTATTCACTGTCTCCCTTCCCACGCAGCCAATCAGTTGCTGAGTGTTATCTCTTCTGCTTCTTCACCATCTCTCACATCTGTCCCCTTCCCTCTGCTCATACATTTATCCTGATGGGTCAGGCCCTCATCATCTGCAAGCAGAAAGAGCTTCCTAAATGATCTCCCTGCTTCAGTTCTCTCTCTCTCCTCTCCAATCCATCCTCTCTGCATAGCTGCCAAAGTGATTTTCCGGGGCACAGGTCTGCCACTTCCCTGTTCAATAAACTCCAGTGGCTCCCTATTTCTTCCAGACACCATACTATATATTAACATATAAACATACATATAAACAACATATAACCACATAGAAACAATACATATAACATATAACCATATATAAACAACACACATCCAACACAGTCACATATAAACAACATATAGAACATAAAATCACATGTAAACAACATATGTAACATATATCTGTGTAAACAACACATATAACATATAGACATGTGTAACACATGACCATATAGAAACAACATGTGTGGCATATAATCATGTATAAACAACATATGTATTGTGTATGTGTGTTTGTATATACACAAACACAGAGAGATTGATATCAATACATATATAATTGATATATAAAGAAGAGAGATTGAGTTATACTTGTATATGTACATGTGTGAGTTTATTTATTTTTGAAACAGCAGTGTTCCATTATACACAGCCATCCAGCACAACCAGGAGAACTGAGTATAATAATACCTCCTTTTATTTCACAGAACTATTCCTCAGGTCCTCAGTCTGAAAACAATATACCATCATATAAATATGAGCTATTAGCAATAATAAATCATGCCAGTAAATGAAGATTCAATTTGTTTAAAATCAGATATCATTACGTCAAGTCATAACTATTCATGAAAGAATAGCCACACTCAAAATTTCTCCGGCTACTTTCTTAAAAATAAAAGAATGTCAGACCCGAAAGGGGTCTTTGAACATATATAGTTTAGGCTTCTTATATTGTTAATATGGTATTATATATTATATTTCATATATAAAATTGTTAACATAATGACAGAAAATCTGTTAATACTGAACACAATATTACCTGCCCCCTCCCTCTTAATGATCCTAGTAAGGTCAGAATTCCAGAGATGTCCTGGCATTCCTACCCTTAACACATCATTGATTAGGCTGAGCTAGCTCCACCCTAAGTCCCCACCCTGGGACCTTTCCTTGTAGTTACAGCCAATTTGAGCTGGAACAGTTTCCAAGGTAGCCTCTGATATCCTTACCCCCTTTCTTTGGGATTCATGGCACGAAGGGCAAAGCAGCCACAATGAAACAGTTTTCTTTGCTCAGACTGCCAAGGGCAGCTGCCATCTCCTGACCAGGCCTTGCTACCTCATACTACCTCTTCCCCCTTTTCTCCTAAAAAAGTATAAAAACCTTTTCTGTAAGTCTCCTGGTGGGACATCCCTCAAGGAGGTAGGTTTGGTCACCTTGTTATCTCAATTAAAAACACTTTATTCTTCCACTTCTGAGCTTGATTTATTTTAGGGCTTGACCATGCGGAAAGAGACTCCTAGTTTAACAATCTTCCTATTACTTCTCTCAGGGCCCATCCCTGTCCATTATCTTGTGCATTCTTGGAACATTCAATAAGCATTTAGTAAGTGTTTAAGTAGGGAATGCCAATGACTTGCAGTTGATAAAGACTGAGCTGATACATTCCATTTTCCAGATAGGTAAGCTGAGGACCTATATGGCTAAGTGACAGGGGTCATTCAGGACATCAACAGACCTTCCAAGGCTGTCCTTCTACTCCTGTGAATGCCCCTTTGGGCACCTACCTTTGATACAGCTTTCTTAAGAGTAGACCCTCTCCTCTTCATCTCAGTATTGATAACATCAAAGAACTCCTTCTCAGTTAGGGCCAGCAGCTCTTCCTGGTTGATTTTAACTTCTCCTTCTCCTTCTTCCTCCTTGACCTCAATCTTGCCTTTTTCCTTCAGGCGCATCTCTCTGTGCCGGGCTTCCAGGATCTTCTCTCGGTGAGTTTCTCTTTCAAAGATCTAGGGTACCCACAGAAGGGGGGGGGGGAGTGATTGAAGTGATAGAGGGAGGTGGAGGGGGTGTGGCTTATGGGAAGAAATTATCTAGGTGAGTAAAGGGAAGAGGAAGCACGCACTTAGCATGGTTAGGATTCTTAGGGCTAAAGGCTTTTAATTTGTGTAGGAGGATTTCTTTGGAGACCTCCTTGATCTAGGGTGGGATTAGTCCTGGGAATCCAGGGCTTTAGAGGTGCCTAGCTACCAGGAGATGCTGCTTATTATTAAAGTGATCACAAAGGATCAAAGAATATTAGCACTTGGAGATCAGTACAGTTATCCTTTCCACATCATGACTTTTCCCATTGCAGCTTTCTATATATCATGGACTGGCGTAAGAAATTAAATGGGAATTTTGGAGAATTTTGCAGAAGCCAAAGATGATATACCAAGGCCCACAGATGTCACAGAGCCTATGATCCAATACTTAACCCAAATTTTACAATAAGGTACTGTAATCACTCCACCAAAAAAAAAAAAAAAATTCAGACTTCTTTGGCACGAAAGGAGCTCCAAAAATTTTTATATGGATTTTCCAGACAGAGGGGGCACTGTGCTCCTAACCCCTGTGACGTGGAAGGAATAACTGTACAGTATAGCAGAAAGAAAATTAGGTTTGGAGTCAGAGGGTTTGGGTTTGAAACCCAGCTGTCATTTATTACCCGTGTGACCTTGGGGATAAATCATAAAATTTCTCCTTTTCCTTATCCGTTAAAATAAATAAATGAGGGTATTAGGTCTTAGATGCTGCCACTGGAACTTGTGGGCAAGTATATAAGATCCTAGATCCACATTGTGATGAAAAGTGATAAATTGTTAATATGGTGCCAGGATTTAACGACTTTATCAATATGCTGGTGAAAAACTTCCTTGAGGGGGCAGCTAGGTGGCACAGTGGATAGAGCACCGGCCCTGAAGTCAGGAGGACCTGAGTTCAAATCCGGCCTCAGACCAAACACTTGACACTTTCTAGCTGTGTGACCCTGGGCAAGTCACTTAATCCCAATTGCCTAAAAATAAAAAAATAAAAAAAGGTTCTTGAGTGGAGGATCATGCCTGAAAGAAGGAGAATCACTAAACTCATCAGATTTCATCAAATGGAAAACAATAACAGCAATAACCATAACAATGCTGGTTTCCAAAGAGAAGAGCCTGAAGCATAAATGGACATTCTTTTGGTCACTATGCATGACTTTTTTTCTTTATAGCATATCAAATTTAAAGTGTTCATTTTTTTTAAACTTTTAATGTTGATAGTCAATAAAGTCAAATTTCCCGTTAAAGGGAAAAGACATTGAAGATGGGATGTAATTCTATTTTTGTAAGTTTCAATCATGAATTTCTTACAAAAGAAGAAACCAGCAAAAAAAAAAAAAGAAAGAAAAAAGAAACCAGCTTGATAATCAAAATCTAAAGTAAAGACTTCATTTGAAAAAAAAAATAGGGGATTTAAGTAGATGACGTCTAAGATCCCTTCCAGCTCTAAATATCCAAATGCATCTCCTCAGTTTACAAATGAGGAAACTGAGGCCCAGAGAAGAAAAGTAACTTGTCTAAGGTTATCCAAAAGGCTAGCAGCAGAACAAAGATCTTCTGGTTCTCAGTATACTGTGTTTTTTGCTACAATGACCTACATGTTATTATCAGGTGTGGATTCTATTTTCATTGAAGGATTTACCTATTTTTCTGACCAGCTTATCTATCTTCACCTGTGGCTAGGACAAGAGCCAGTGCACCACTACCAGCCCTGAGGCCTCCCTGGGCACTTACTGATGAGGCTGCATTCTTCTCATTCCTTTGGAGGGTACACAGTCCTGGAGAAACCTCCAGCAGGGTCACTGTCCCCAGCCGGGATCCACAGGCAAGGAAACAGCCATTATCTTGCACTTTGAGGCTGAACAGGGCTTCATCGCACACCTAAGGCCAAAGAGACATTTCAAAATTATAGGTCAGTCAATAAACATTTATTGAGCTATTGAACCTACACCTACTGTGTGCCAGGCACTGTACTAAATACTGCCGATACAAAGAAAGGCAAAAGACAGTTCCTGTCCTCAAGGAGCTTACAATCTAATGGGGAGAGACAACATGAAAACAACTATGCACAAAAAAGAAATAAAGAATTAAAAAAAGGGGCAGCTAAGTGGCACAGTGGATAGAGCACCGGCCCTGGAGTCAGGAGGACCTGAGTTCAAATCTGGCCTCAGACACCTTATACTTAACTAGCTGTGTGACCCTAGGCAAGTCACTTAACCCCGATTGCCTCACCAAAAAAAAAAAAAGAGAGAGAAAACAACTATGCACAAACAAGCTATAGATGAAGGACAGAGAGGAAATAAATGATAGCGGGGAAAGTCCTAGAATTAAGAGGGATTGGGAAAGACTTCCTATAGAAAGTGGGATTTTAGCTGGGACTGAAAGAAGCCAGGGTAGCCAGATGAGGAGGAAGAGCATTCCTGGGATGGGGGACAGCCAGTGAAAATGACATTTCATAAGGCACTCAACATTTACAAAGCGCTTTATATACATGACAGAATTACTCTGTAACAACCTTTCATGATAGCTTCTACGGGTATTACTTTTTTTAACTTGTAATTTTATTGTTAGGAACTCCCCACACCAGGTAAGGAACTTCCTCCACCTATGCAAGTCAGCACCTTTTTTCTCTGACCTTTTCCTGTAATTTATAGTCTTATAGAACTTTCCTGGAGCACTAAAAGGTTAAGTGACCTGCCCCAGGGCAATGTAGCCAATATATGTCTCTGAGGAAGGATTTAAACACACGCTTTCCTAATTCTGGCTCTCTATCCCCTAAGCCATATTATTCCCTCTTTTTTTTTTTTAATTTTTAGGCGATTGGGGTTAAGTGACTTGCCCAGGGTCACACAGCTAGTAAGTGTCAAGTGTTTGGTCTGAGATCAGATTTGAACTCAGGTCCTCCTGAGTTTAGGGCCGGTGCTCTATCTACTGCGCCACCTAGCTATCCCCCATATTATTCCCTCTTGCCCCCATATATTTTATTATTTCCATTTTACAGATAAGCAAACTGAGGTTCAGAAAGATTAAATAATGACTATATTCACACAGCTAGTAAGTGTCAGAGGGAGGATTCATACCCCTATTTCCTCTGGTTCTGGGTCAAGAGCACTTGCTGAGGAAGGAAGGAGAAAGAAAAGCTGGGGGGTGTGGGGGGAAATCTGGCCAATCCCAGATCCCTAAGAATGGTAATGATCACCATTCTCAGTTTGTTTTTAGCCCTTTAAAGCACTGGACTCATAAGGACTTGAGGCCTCAGGTTCCTTGGGAAGCAGAGGGGATTTCTAAAACCAGACTCATTATTTTTCCCCCACCTTCTCCTCTTCTGAATTTCCCTATTACAGTCAAGGGCACTACCATCCTCCCAAGTAATCCAGATTCTCAACCCCAGTGCCATTCTGAACTCCTGACTCCTACCCCACATGGTCAATCTGTCACGCCAGGTCTTGTTTCCACTTTCACGACATTTCTCCCAGAAGTTGCCTTCTTTCCCCCACATAGTACCTGCCTCAAGTGTTTCCCCATTTTAATACATCTTCTACACACAAAATGGTCTTGCTAAACTGACTCCTACTCAAGACACTGCAGGGACTCCCTATTACCTCCAGGATTAAATATAATAAAGCCTTTACTACTTTCCAAGTCTTCTTACACTTTACTTCCCTCTCTATACTCTAAGACCCATTTAAATTGGGCCGTGTGCTGGTCCATAACCAAATGCCACACATTTGCACCGGCTGCTCTCTGTGTTTGGAATTTTCTCCCATCTCACCTCACCCAACTGGCTTCCTCCATGACTCACCTCAAACCCCATCTTATGCAAGAGGTTTGTCTAAGCCCCTCCACACCCCCCCAACCCCCAGCCAGCTGCCAGAACATTCCCCTCTCAGACTCCTGCCCATCTACTCTGGGTCAATCTTGTCTGAACCTATTTATTTACATGTCTCCATATGTAAGCAAGCTACCTGAGAATAAGGAATGTTTTTGCCTTTATGTGTATCCTCAGGACTTAGAGCACAGCTATGCTTGTTGACTGATTGACCGATTGATAGTTTGGTCTGACTATGTCATTTCCCAGTTTAAAAAGTTCCTATTCTAACCCTTATTAAACCCTTCCAAAGTCTGGCTTCCCCCTTACCTAACATTTATTTTATCCACTCGGTGATCCCAATAAATTAGATGAACTGTTCTTTGAGTTCTAGTTCCTAGCTCTATGCAGAGACTGTCCTCAGACACACGAGTGCATCTCCCTAAGCCTGGAATGCCCTCCCTCCTCACACCTAAATCTAGGAATCTCTAACTTCCTTGGAACCTCACATCAGAAGCCACCTTCTTCAAAAGCCCTTCCCTATTTCTGTTTCCTCTCCTCTTCCCCAAGTCCTCCCAACTACTGATACTCCCTTCCTCAAAATAATCATATAGCATTTATCAGTGTGTTTGGGGTATTCCCACCCAGTACAAGGACAGGAAATATTTCTTTATTTTTATTTTCTTTTTCCTAACATTTAAAAGAGTAGCTTGCATGTTGTTCAGTCCTGCTCTAACTCTTCATGACCTCATTTGAGGTTTTCTTGGCAAAGATACTGGAATGCCATTTCCTTCTCCAGCTCATTTGACAGATGAGGAAATTGAGGCAAACAGGGTTAAGTGACTTACCCAGGATCACACAGCTAGAAAGTGTCTGAGGTCAGATTTGAACTCAGGAGAATGAGGCTTCCTGATTCCAAGCCTAGTACTCTATCTACTGTGCCACCTAGCTGCCCAGCTTGTGTTTAGTAAGCTAAAAAATGTTTGGTGAATTGAATTGGTGATATTTATAGTAACGCTCAGAAAAATGTAAACTCCCTGAAGGCAGAAATTAGTTTCTTTTTTATCTTTGTACCCCCAGGGCCTATTATGGTGCTTAGCATTGAGTACATGCTCAATAAATGTCTGTCCAATGGAGCAATTGTCTTTGGTATGATTCAGTTCAACTTAACATTCATAAGAACCTATTTGATGATAGGCACCTTGTTAGGCGCTAGGAGTATAAAGACAAAAACTAAAGTCAGCATTCTCTCAGAGCCTTGCAATAAAACCCCTGAATGGATCCACAGTCTTTCACGTTGACATGTACTCTTCCGCACAATTACATATTTTTATACACACACACACACCACACACATCACTCATACACAAAAGATCTGCCCTCACCTGATATAGAAACATACACACATATGCCCATCCTTAGGAAGTCCCAATTTAGATGAGAAGGAAGCTGCATGAGAAAGTCTATAAGGATAAGAACACAACCTTGAGGCTGAGGGCAGGGTCGCTTTGTTTGAATACGAAGTCCCAGATATCCACCGTTCCATCCATTTTAGTCGTGAAGAAAACTGCTGGTCTCTGTGGGCTCCAGGCTCCATCAGTTACATATGCCATGTGGTATCTGTAAAAAATTACAAGAACATTGTAGGATTCAAGTTTTTTATTTGTTTGTTTGTTTGTTTTAAAGAGATTGATTGCTTCCAGCAGAATTCTATTCTCAATCATATGTCCCTGGGTAATCCAAGAACCCGAGTAGCTAGGTGGTACAGTGGATAGGGCACCAGGCCAGGAGTCAGGAAGATGTGAGTTCAAATCCAGTCTCAGGCACCTTTTAGCTAAATGACCTTGGGCAAGTCACTTAACCCCTCTTTGTCTCAGTTTCTTATCTGTAAAATGGGGACATACTAGAGAAGGATAATGGCAAACCACTCCAGTATCTTTGCTAAGAAAACCCCAAATGGGGTCATGAAGAGTTGGACACAACTCAATAAAAAACCCCTTTGGGCACTACACTGAAGAAATGTAGTGTAAAGGAAATAGATTTGCACCTAGAATCAGAAGAACTGGGTTCAAGTATAGATTCTGTCACATTATTTTTCCTAGTCTTAACTTGAGTGGTTGATTTTTTTGAACCCATATTGTTGTTCAGTCATTTTTCCAACTCTTTGTGAACCTATTTGGGGTCTTCTTGGCAACAATCCTGGAGGGATTTGCCATTCCCTTCTCCAGCTCATTTTACAGATGAGGAAACTGAGACAAACAGGGTTAAGTGACTTGCCCAGGGTCACACAGCTACTAAGTGTCTGAGACTGGATTTGAACTCAAGAAGATGAGTCTTCCTGACTCCAGGCCCAAACTCTATTCACCATACCATCTAGCTGTCCTTTATATTTATTAGTATTGAGTTGTTTTTTTTTTTTCATTAGCTTTAGTCCTCCCTTCCTGTTGTCAGGATCTCTTTGGATCTTGAAGATTCTGTCTTTGACAATATTAGCTATCCTTGCCAACTTTCTGTCACCAGGAATTTTGATCAGCATACCACTTATATCTTTATTGATAACAAAAATATTGAACAGGACAGGACCAAGGATAGATCCGTCTGACTGCCACTAAAGGCCTACTTTCAGGTTGACACCAATCATTAATCCCCATTCTGGGTCTGGCAACTCAATCAAATCCAACAAACTGAACTACTATGTAGCCCTCTTTTCTCCATTAAAGCTAACCTGCCAGCAGGCCTGGAGGCATTTAGCACTACAGAAGCATTCTACCACACCTGAATTTCCTTACTTCTGGTTTCTGGCTCATATTCATTGGATTTCCTTTATCAGACCTCTGTCTCTCTGGACAGAATTTGCACCCCAACCCCCAGCACCATGGTTGCTTCCTGTCCTCTTAACATCTTCTTAGAGTGAAAGCAGATACTTTTTAAAAATACTATTTTTTCCAATTACATGTAAAATCAATTATTAACATTCAATTAAAATTTTTTCTGAGTTCCAAGTTCTCTCCTCTCCTCTCTCCCTTACCCTAGACAGTAAGCAATTTATTATAGATTATACATGTACAAGCATGCAAAACATATTTCTGTATTCTGTGAAAAAAGAAACAGATTAAAAAAACCCACACAAAAAAAGAAAGTAAAAAATAATATGCTTCAATCTCCATTCAGACCCCATTAGTCCTTTCTCTGGAGGTGGTTAGTATTTTTCATCATTAGTCCTTTGGAATTGTCTAGGATCACTGTATTGCTACGTATAGATAAGTCATTCACAGTCCCTCACTGTACAATGTTCTTCTGGTTCTGCTCACTTCACTTTGTATCAGTTCATGTAAGTCTTTCCAGATTTTTCAAATCAGATACTTCTAACATCACTAGACAGCACAGTACATTGGGAAAAGGACTGAATTTGAAATCAGAGGATCCAGGTTATAATTCTGGTTCTGCTACTGACTACCTGTGTTACCTTGGTAAGTAACTTAACCTCATTGGACCTCAGTTTTCTCATCTGCAAAATGAGGCTGTTGTAATGGATAATGTCTAATATTCCTTTCAGCTCTAAATATATGATGATTTCCACTCCAGGAGCAATGTTTTCTCAGACCTTTTTCAGAACCATTTGCTATTTTCCATATTTATCTCACAAAATTGTCCACAACAGAGTAAAACTAATGTCTGGAAAGAGCTGCTGACCACCAAGCTCACCTTTGAAGCATAACACCACCATCTTTAAGGAGCCCATGTGGTCTGGATTACCTATTACAATCTCAAACTCCTGCATTTGACCCAGAAACACAATCAGAGATAGATTCAGTGGGTCTTTTTTTTTTCTCCTTTTTCTTTTAGCAAATTTGACTTCTGGAGCTACTAGTTCCAGGGAGACATTCTGAAGACCTGAGTTTGGGTATCCTTAAAAAGTGCGCTCTGTGCCAGCCCTCCAGCCCATTCCTGCCACCACTCTCAGACAACTTTTCAGGAGCATTACCCAGAGATGATGAAATACAACTTGCCCATTCCTGTCTGCTACAGGGGTACCTGTACTATGAGAAAAAGAAGAATGGTGAGCTCACACTCTGCCATCCTTAAGGTGATATATATCCTTATCTGGTCTTGCCAGTCATTCGTTCCAGACCTACTGATTCAGATGAAAAGCATAAAACTAAGGTCAGGGTGTTTGATAAAGAGGGATCTAGAAAGCCAGAAATGGAAACCCAACTGAGAAATCAAACACAACAGAGTCACAAATGTGGTGTGGTGAGAATGTTGTTGTTTGTCCTTCATTTTCAAAGAGGACCAATGACTTGTGGATAAATTGGATTTAAGTGAAGCAGAGCTGTACAAAGCTATCAGCCTCTCTCTGTCTTCTAGAGTCATTGAAGTCAGTGGTAGGACAAAAGTCAAGATGACTAGTGATGGCATAGGAGAATGTAGTGGATGACCACCTTGGTGTCTTCTATGTCTGACCAAACTCTAAGCGCTCCACAATGCCTGCTTCAGCCACCTTCATGGCCATTGGAACAAATTATTCTCATCCGCCCATTCTACCAGGGAAAGTCTGCACATATTTGGGGCAGACATCACCCTAACTCACCAAAAGGTTTGAGGCCTGTTGGTTACCCACAACCTGGGTTAGCCCAAGTACTGAGATGGTTTTACTAGGATGTGGCCACTAGTGATGCTTTAGCTTTTGGAGTCACAGGTAAGGTGACAGATGGACACCAACGTCCACAAGGGTGGAAAAGCAGTCCTGAAAAGGGCTTGGACAGCCCTCACACCAGAGGTGCTAGTCCAGTGAGGATATCAGTTATATATTATTGACCTGCAAGTTGACTGGAAAAGATCTTGACTCAATTTACCTTTTATGTATTGAATGTATACTGTATCTATGTATTCTATGATCCAGTGACTCTGGTGTCTTTGCTTTTCCTTGAATAAGACATTTAATCTCCTGGCTCTAGACATTTTCGATGGTTGTCCCTCCCCCACCCCCTGACCTGAAATTCCCTCCCTCCTCACCTCCACCTCCTAGTCTCCCTGACTTCTTTCAAGTCTCTGGTAAATCTCACCTTCTGCATGAAGCTTCCTAAATCTTAGCGCCTTCTCTCTGAGATTATCTCCAGTTTTTTCAGTATACATCTTGTTTGTCTTATTTGCATGTTGTCTCCCCTTAGATTGTGAGCTTCTTGAGTTCAGGAATTGTTTTTGTCTTTCTTTGCATGCCCCGGGCTTAGTAAAGTGCCTGTCACAGGGGTGAGGAGAACCTCCCACATGTGGTCCTTGGGTGCAGCCTTTTGGCTGAGTCCAAGTTTTTCAGAACAAATCCTTTTATTTAGGAGATTTGTTCTGTGAAGTTTGGATTCAATCAAAGGCCACACTTGAGGACCTAGAGGGCCACATGTGGCCTTGAGGCTGCAGGTTCCCCACCCCTGGGCCTGGCACATAGCAGGTGCTTAATAATATGTGTTGACTTGGCTTTTATTTGTTGTTGTTCAGTTGTGTCAGGGGCGTCTGATTCCGTGAGACCCCATTTGGGGTTTTCTTGGCAAACTTATTGGAGTGGTTTGCCATTTCCTTTTCCAGTTCATTTGACAGATAAGGAACCTGAGGCAAACAGGGTGAAGTGACTTGCCCCAGGGTCACATAGTAAGTCTCTGAAGCCAGATTTGAACTCAGGTTTTCCTGATCCCAGGTTGGGGGCTCTATCCACTGTGCCACCTAGCTGCCCTTGGCTTTTATGCTGAGGTTTAAATTTCCTTGCATCCAGGGCAATCTCCAGTCATCCTGATCTATATTTTGCCACTGGACCCAGATAGCTCCAGAGGAGAAAGAGTGAGGCTGGTGACTTTGCACAGCCCTGCCTCACTTAAATCCAATCATGACCAAATCAAGGCATCACCTCCCCTATGTCATGGTCCTCTTGGAGAATGAAGGGCAAACAAGAACAGCAACAAACTTCCTAGGACCCAGTCTCCCCTCGTTTCTGAGAGAAGACAGACAAGAGTCACCTTCCTCCAGCTCCTGGCTTATTGTTCCCTCTTAGAAATACCATGCAAGATCATCTTGAGGGGGAGGGAATAATCAATGTACTCAGGCTGGGGACAGACTTACTGGCACCCATGCCTGGCCATGGGTTGATCGATTCGTGAACTCCTGTTGGGGATGATGGATGATGTGATAAATATTGCTTCTCTCCCTTAGATGGAACTCATATCTTGTTAATTAATAATAGCAAAATTTGTTGGTTTATCTACTCATTGAGCTTCCCAGAACAAAAGCAGAAGGAAAAAAAAAAGATAGATTTCTTACTGGTTTAATGAATATTGCCTATTTCTGACTCAGATTAATCGGGAATCAGTGCTGGGCACTGGGCTCAGGAAGGGGGCTCTGTGGTGACTGATGAAGCAGAGAGGCAGCTAGTGAACTGGACTAGCTGATGCAGCCCTTGTGGATGCTTCTTGCCCTAGAGATGCCAAAAAGGGAGCGGGCAACAAAGGGGAATGGGTGGGGCTGGCGTAATAATGAGAGTGATAATAATAGCTAGCATGTATTAGTGCTTTAGGGATCTTCTCTAATTTAATCCTCACGACCCCACGAGCTGGGTTCTCTTATTATCCCCATTTTACAGATGAGGAAACCAAGCCTAAGAAGGTAAAGTAACTTGCCCAGGGACATGTAACATAGGGAATGTCTGTGGCAGGATTGGAACTCCAAATCCAGCACTCTATCCAGTCTATCTCAGTGTTGGGTCACATCCTCTGAGATTGCCTTCCAGTGACATTGTACATATCTTGTATGTACACAGTTATTTACATGTTGTCTCTACCATTAGAATGTAAGGTCCTGAGGCAGTTAGGTGGCACAGTGGATAGAGCACCGGCCCTGAAGTCAGGAGGACCTGAGTTCAAATCCAGCCTCAGATACTTACTAGCTCTACCAAACACTTGACACGTACTAGCTGTGTGATCTTGGGCAAGTCACTTAACCCTGACTACCTCACTAAAAAAAAAAAAAAAAAAAAAAAAGAATGTGAGGTCCTGAGGGCAGTGGCTGTTTTTTCACTTTCTTTCTATCCCTGTTGGTTAGCACAGCCCTTGGCATAAAGATGGCACAGTGGATAGAGCTCTGGGCCTATAGTCAGGAAGACCTGAGTTCAAATCTAGCCTCAGATACTTACTAGCTCTTTGATCCTGAACAAGTCATTTAACCCTGTTTGCCTCAGTTTACCCATCTGTCAAATGAACTGGAGAAGGAAATGGTAAACCACTCTTTGCCAAGAAAACCCCAAACAGAGAGTTGGAAAACAACTGAACAACAACAGCAACAACAATGGCATAAAAGAAGAGCTTAATAAACTATCATTGACTGACTGACTGACCAACAATTGATTCCAGGGAGGCTTATAGCATCCCTCAGAGTGCAAGAGGCTTTGGTCCAAGGGCAGTTATCATCTTAACTACAGCAGAGTCTGAGCTCACCATTCTTCCTTTTTCATCTAGTACTGGTGCCCCTGTGAGGGACATGGATGTGATGGGTGCTAATGATGGACCCCTAAAAGGAGCTGGACTTTCCCAGATGGCCCAGTCTCTGGTGTTTGCTTGAGGCACCTAGCCCATCCCAATTAATAATCCTTTGGACTGCCCTTTCACTGGGGCTCTCTGGCCACTTAACTCCTTCCATTGTCTGCACCTGGCCCCACCCCAGGCTACTTGCCACTCCTCAATCCCATCCAGATCTTCCTATAGTCTTTCTATATAAAAAAACACTCTTACCCTCATCAATTGCTCAAATTCTTAACATCTGGCCTGCTTGTATGGGTGTCACAAATAGCATAGACTCACTAGGAATCTTGTCCACCCCAACCAGTGTTTTAATAAACTACTTGGACTAAAAGAAGGTTTGAATGGTTGAATTCTTTCAAGGCAGACCTGCGCTCTTTGCCCTTGCATTTTGGGGTTCCCAACACCCCTAGCCCACAACAAATGGACAGGTCATTAACTTCCCCAGGACTCAGTTTACTCATCTGGAAAAATTAGGAGCTTGGACAGGGTGGCCTTTGACAGTCCTAACTCTAGATTTATTATTCATATGAAATGTCCTTATTCTTTAAATCATAAATTTTCCTGTCATTATTTCCATCATCTTGTAATAATATGAAGCTCAGCACTGACTGGCTGGTCTGTCCGCTTAATATAGTAGGAAACAGAATTCATAGATTCACAGACTATTAACACTGAAAGGACCCTTGCTGCTGTTCAGTCATTTTTTTTCAGTTGTGTTTTACTCTTTGTGATCCCTTTTGGGGCTGTTTGTGGCAAAGATATAGAAGAGAGAGAGAGAGAGAGAGAGAGGAAGAGAAGGAGGAGGGATGAAAGAGAGAAAGAGAAAGGAAGTGAGTGAAAGGCAGAGACAGAGAGAAAGAGGAAGAGAGGGAGGAGAGATGAAGACAGAGAAAAAGAAAGGAAGGAAGAGAGAGAGAGAGAAGGGACCTTAGACAACATCTAGTCCCAACCCAACAGATGAGGAAGTTAAATGACTTGTCCATAGTCCCACAGCTGGTAAGTTGCAGGGCTGATATTGGGACCTAGGCACTTTGTTTCCAAAACCTCCACCACATTATTGAGGTTTAATAAATAATTGAGACAATGTTGAAAGAATCTGGAATGCCTCATGGAATTCACTGTAATAAATGACAATTTTTATCAATGCAATACTTTTAAAAAAATATTCCTTTAAAGTTAAATTAATTTCAATGATCAAAAATCTACTTTTTTCTCCTCATCTTCTCTCCCTTCATTAAAAAAAAAAAGCAAAATTCTTGTAACAAATACATGCAATCAAGCAAAACAAATTCTCTACATTGGCTATGTCCAAAAAAAAAAAGTATTTCTCCTTTTGCATGGTGTGATACCACAGAGTGGAGAAATGGAACGATGTGAGAGATCATGGGGAAGGATAACCCTTTCCCTTCTGTGCTGCCCAGGGAATTGGAAAGGAAAATAAATGGATTGTTGTTTGTCCTTTGTTCCAAGAAGACCAATGACATCAGGTGATGTCTTGACTTGAAAGCGAATTTGATTGAAGTGGGGCAGGGCTGTGCTAAGTCATCAGTCTTACTCACTCTCTTCTCCAGAGTCATTGGGAGTCCAGTGGCAATACATACTTCTGGACGACTGGCGATGGCCCGGGATGCAGTGGGAGACCCTGGCCTTTTTAAGCTAAGGTCTTTCCCAGGCCCCAGTTTGTCTAAGGCAATGCCCATTGCATACTTAAAGGCTAGGTGAGAATTGAGGCAAAAGATTGCCTAGTTTGCCTTCACAAAAGAAACAAGCAGGGAGGGCAAGACCCTCAGAGGTTCTGGCCAGAACAGAAACAATTTCTATCTACATTCAAGCAAGTGAGCCTTGGGCTAGGGTCTATTATTGTCCAATCAGTGAAAGACAGAGTGATTTGGGTTTAAAGGCATAGTCAAGTAGCTCCATTTGGGCCCAATGGCTTTCTCAAAGCCTGGTTTTTCAGAGCTGTATTTCAAGAAATCATAAATGAAAACTGCATAAGACAAAAAAGTTAATTGTTGCATTTTTTCAGAAAAAAACAACAACAAAAAAACCAAAAACAACAACAACCACCACCCAAAAATGATAGAATAAATAAGTAGGGGGGGAAATCCAGCCCCCAAACTCCAAGATACCTTGTGAAGTATAATCGATCAAAATTTATATTCCTTTGAACAGAGCACCCACATGTAAGGGTCTGACTCCTCATGTGGACAGAGGGAGCAGATGAAGAGGAGGGAGGAGGAGGAGAACGGAGGAAATGGCAGGATTGCCATAGTTTTCAAAGTAAACGAGGAAAGAGGAAGAAAAGGAGAGAGGAGAAATGGCTAAAAAATGCTCATCCTGGATATTTTGGAGCTGCTGAATAGTAGTACATTGATTAGGAATTATTTATTTTTTAAAGTGGCTGAATATCATTCCAACTGATTGCTATACCTCCTCCCTTCTCGAAGAGGACCAATGACCAATACCGAATAACTGGAGAGTATTCTCTTCCCAACATCCTTTTCTTGATGCTATGGGATGGTTTGGGGTAAGGGTGGATGTAGGAAGGGGAGGATCAGGACAAGAAATTTATAAAATGAACGGGTTGGACTAGACTATGGGCTCTTTTTTTTTTTTTTTTTAGACCAGGGGTTCTTAACCTGAGGTCCATGAACTTAAAAAAAAAAGTTTTGATAACTGTATTTCAATATAATCAGTTTCCTTTGTAATCCTAGGTATTTTGGTTTCTGTATTTAAAATTTTTCTTCTGAGAAGGGGTCCATGGGTTCTACTAGACAGGAGGGGCCCATGGCACACAGAAAAGGTTAATGATTCCTGGGCTAGATCATCTCTATGATTCTAGGAGTCTAAGTTTTCTGTTTCACAGAGGTGTGTACTATGGTTCAGAAATCCAAAGCTCTAGCCTACCAGACTCTTTCTCTGCCCTCTAGCCCCTTCCCACCTCTGATCTACCTACTTGGTCCACATGATACACGACTCCCTGCTTTCCTCGGACCAGATACGGGCTGTCCAGTCACCGACAGTCAGGAAATTCTTGGGGTAGAAAGGATTTCTCTGCAAGGCATAAATGGGGCCGTGGTGCCCAGAGAAGGTGCATACAATCTTCTCAGCTATGGTCTTGGCTTTTCGGTTGCAGGAGATCACCACTCCTTGCTCAGTTCCCACCATGAACTTGGTTGGCTGTAGTGGGGGAGACACAGAAGAGAAGACACACAATGGAGCTATGACTCTATATTCATCTCATACAGAATGTGTGTACCACTTAGATCTCACCTCATGGCTTTGGATGGGCCTTTGCTCACGTACACACACACACAGAATTCCTCCCACCAGAATAGTGGGACCCTCTCCTCTTTCTATCCCATTCCTACTCATTCTTCCAGATCTAGCTCAAGTACTCCACAAAGTCATTCCCAGCCTTGTAGAATCATAGATTAAGAGCTGGAAGGGATGGTAGGTGCCATTGAATCCAGTCCCCTTATGGTAATAACTGGCATTGACACCTCACTTTAAGGTTTGCAAAGTGTCAGACATATATTATCTCATTTGATCCTCACAAACAACTGCTTTGTCACGCTATTATTTCGTGTTGCAGAGGTGTTATTAGCTCCATTTTACAAATGAGGAAATGGAGGCAAACAGGTTGAAGTGACTTGCCCAGAGTCACACAGCTAATAAATGTCTGGGGCAGGATTTGAACTCAACTTTTCCTGACTCCAGGCCCAGGGCTCTGTGCGCTACTGGTGCCACCTAACTGCCTCTCTCATCCCCATATCATTCACTTTGAGACAATCATATGCTGTTTTGGATGATTATTGAATTATTTCACGTAGATGGGTTCTGGCTCCTCAAACACAGTGTAAGCTCTTTGAGATTAATTAAGGTCCATGTCTTTTATTGCTTCTGCATCTCCCCACAACTAACCCAATGCTGAGTTAGTACTGAGATTCATTTGCTGGATGAATGGGCCAGCCTTTGTTGGTAATAAAAATAATATATTGGTAATAATAATAAAGTAATAGTAATAATAGCAATAGCATTGGCAGCTGACATTTATATAGCTCTTAAAGGTTTGCAAATGGTTACATACACTAACTCGCTCCTTAGAACAATCCTGTTATTATTACTAGTGCTGTTATTATTCTTCTGCTCATTTTCCAAATGAGGATACTGAGGCTCAGGGATATGAAACGATGTGTCCACCATTAAGGTAAAGAGTTAGGGATGGGAAGGAGAGAGCAGATTGACCTTTGTACCTTGTAGCTGGTAGTGGAGCTGCCGAGATGTGCCAAGGGTATGGCTAGGGCATCCATTGCCAGAGGTTGGGCTGGCAGAGGGCTTTAAAGGCACATGCCACAGTTTGATCTTATTCATCAGACTTGGCTACTCATGCCTCCAGTACTGCCACATCTTAAAGTCCTTTTTCGCTTTTGAAATTCTCTCCAATCTTGCCCTTGGGCACAGCAGGTATGTTAGATAGTTTGCTTGGAGGGCTCCCAGTGTTTGTTTCTCTCTTCTGAAGCTCTACTCTTGATTCCTGGGGTTGCTTCCTCCCTCAAATGACTCTGACTCTCTCTGTCTCTCTCTGTCTCTTTGTCTCTCTGTCGCTGTCTTTCTTTTTCTCTGTGTGTCTCTCTTTCTCTCTTTCTCTGTCTCTCTCTCTGTATTCATATGCTTCCTCAACTATGCCTCCAACTCTCTTGAACTGGTTCTCCAAATGCTAGACAGAGTATCTTCCTCTGCCATGGCCAGTGGGAGAGGATAAGTCAGAAATTCCTTCCTGCTTTTCTATGAATGGGTTTCCTCCAATGACAGCTCCTGGGCATCATTCCCTCCACCTCTTAAACATGTGAATTTTCTCCCAGGCTTAGCTATTTAAAGCCCTGCAGAGGCATAACCAATTATTACTTGGATAATCCCAAGCTATCCCTCTAATTCCATAAGAGTGATGTGTCATGTTTTGTAGAGGGATAATAATACATTTACACCTCTTTTAAAAAAAACATTTAAAGTTCTTCAACTGTGACTCTATCAGCTGAACTGGAGGTTAGGATGGGGAACTGAATCTTCCTTGCCCCCCTCCCCCAACTACCTTCCTCTAAATATTTTCTATTCCAAGAAAATCAACTGAAGTGCTTTTTTTTTTTAAACATGCCAGGCACTTTGCTAAGTCTTTTACAAATATTCTTTCATTTAATCTTCACAACAACCTTGTGAGTTAGGTGCTGTTATTATTCCTATTTTACAGTTAAGGAAACTGAGTCAGACAAAGGTTTAAATGATTTACCCTGGTTCACACAGCTAGGAACTGTCTGAGACTATATTTGAACTCAGGTCTTTGAGGTGCTTTTTGGCAATGTCCCAGCAGAACAGTTTTAAAATAATCCATGAATCAACTTTCTTATACAAGGATACAGGGCCACCATAGCTGGTTGGCCTAGGAATTACACTGTACAAGCGAATTTGTAAATGAATATACTAACTACCTCAACTTGCTTGAGCCCCCCCATTATCCAGGTAACCAAGAAGAGATATATGAGGATTGGCTGTATTAACTAAGATACAGATAAGCTTGACATACCAACAATCCTTTGTAGTGATGGAGAGAGAGACATGCAGAAAATCAACAACTCTGAAGCCAATTCAGTTCATACCAACCTTGAAACAGACCCTGATTCATTTGATGGTTTATGGACCTTTAAGAGACATCCTTATCTTCAAAGACTCCCTTAGCTATTACTTATGAGGTTCTTGGACACATCCTGTTTTGTTGTTTTTGGAGACATCCTCTTATCTTATTGCTGTTGCTCAAACCTTGAATTGTCGGGACTGCTTATCACCAAGAATGCATTTCTGATTTGTGTATCAAAGGGCCACAGCTCTGATATCTAGAATTCTTCAAGCCCCATGGGCGTCCCTTACTCTTTCCTTTCTAGGACTTGCCCAATTCCTGCCTTTTTCCACAATTCTCTGCCTTCCTTTATTTGAAAAGTATATATACTCTCCCCATCTATTACTTAGCTGAGTTGTTCACCATTAGGCCAACTGCTCCCATGTACATGTCTTATTTTGCTGCTTAATAAAACTCTTCTTTATTTTCATAGGCATTGTCTTCCTCTGGTTTTCTTCCCTTTAGGGAAAAGAGGGATTCATATCTTGAGCACTAGCCTTTGTGTTCTACAAGTATCTTCCCCCTTTGGGGGAAAGAGAGATCTAAATTCCCAAAAGAGAGATCTAAATTCCCTGCCTTACTTCCAAATTCACAGCTATACAATTTTACCACATAGACATCATTTTACAAAACTATCATAGGTTGCTGCTTATCTTTGTTTTCACAAAGGCAAAGGCAATAAAAAAAAAAAAAGAAAATCTAGTTTCCCCATGCAAAGAGAAAACTTGATTGCCACAGAGCTCTCAGAAAACATGGAGCACTTCTCATAGGAATTAGACACCTGAGGTCAATTGGAAGTCATTTCCTCATCTTCTGATGAAAAATTTTTGTGTAAAAATTCTTTTGGGTCCCAGCCACACATAGAGAAGACCCTGAATGCCTCTAGAGATCCCTGAAACACGTAGGGAATTCTAAAGAAAAGTCTAGATTCAACTTCTCGGTGCCCCAAGCAACCAAAATTATAATTCATGGAAAAGGCACTGATTTACAATGGTTACAGGAAGCTCCTACCCTGGGAGCACCTTAAACCAATTAAATCACAGGTCTGATCAAAGCAACAACAACAACAACAAAACAACTTTGTATTTGCTGATTTGTATACATATTCATCCTGATCAATATCTGGTCACTGGACCTAGATGGCTCTAGAGGAGAAAGTGAGGCTGGTGACTTTGCACAGCCCTCTCTCATTCAAATCAAAGTCAATTGCAAGTCATGTCATTATCTCCCTGATGTCATGGTTATCTTCAAGAATGAAGGACAAACCACCCACAACGCAACGTGTTTTATCTCCACCCACCTGAGTAAGATAAAAGAGTTCTTTGAGGGCAGAAGTTATTTTCATTTTTTCTTTGTATTTCTAGTGCCTAGCACAGTGCCTGCTGATATGGTCCCATCCTTCTTCCTCCATCCCTCTCTCCCAATTGCCCCACTATTAATGAAGACTAGGGAAGAGAAGGCAAGAACTCACCATCGTTGGCTCAAACTCAAGAGCGACGGCTCCCAGCGCATTTTCTAATACCCCCTTTCTGGAGACATCCATGATCAGGACCTCTGTGGGTTCGTTCATCTTACGGATATCCCACCACATGACCTGAGAAAAAAGAGGGAAGCAAGGAATGGTTTAGGAATTGAGAAGACATTGTCACCATGGCTCTCAGCTTTTCATTGATGAAGAGAAACTGTTTACAGCTCTCTGCTAAGTCTAATGGGGGCTATGAAGTATAGGAAACAGATTCTCCTTTTAAGCACCTTATTATCTGGGTGGGAAGCCAAGTCATGAAACTGACTAGAGTATATGGACACCATATTTTAGTTAGGACCTTGATAATATAGACAGAATCCAGAGGAGTGCAGTCAGGATTGAATTCAGTGTGGAGTAGCAAGTGGATTTGAGAGTCAGGAAGTCCTGGGTTCAAATCCTACCTCAGACACTTGCTAGCTTGGGATACCTTGGACAAGTCATTTAACCTCCCTGTGCCTCAGTTTGCTCATCCATAAAATGAAAGGAATTGGACTCGATGGCCTCTAAAATCCCTTCCAACTCCAAATCAATCATCCTATGATTCTCAGATCAGTTGAAGGAATTGAAGAAGAGATGATTTAAGAGGGACGTGATAGCTGTCTCAAATACTTGAAGGGCTGACCCATGGAAGATTAGACTCGTTCTTCTTGAGCCCAGAGGGCAGAACAAAGAGAAACCGGTAGAAGTTTTTAAAAAATCAAATTTAAACTTGATCTAAGGGGAAACTTCCTAATAATTCAAGTTATTCAAAAATGAAATGAGTAACCTCAGGAGGGTGGTGGGCTCTCCTTCCTTGGAGGTCTTCAAGCAAACACTTGATAACCAAGTATTTGGTTGGGCATAATGTAGGAGAAGATTTTTTTTTTTCAAGTATAGGTTTGATTTTATGGCTTCTGCGGTTCCTTCCAGCTATGAAGGTCTATGACTCTTATATGTAATAATGAACTATACTGGGGATTCACAGAAGGAATGAGCCCCATTAGACTGAGCTCCCTGACAGTAGAGACTGTCTTTTGCCTTTCTTTAAATTCCTAGTGCTTAGCACAATGCCTGGCACATAGTAGGCACTTAATGTTTAACTTATTAGACATTTATTTAGCCCACTGACTGACTTTTAGGGAAGTAGAGTTCGAGTTCCAATGAAGAATAGGAAAAACCTAGGGGTGCAGGGGGGCAGCAGGGCATTCCAGTTGAGGGTTTAGGTTTTTAGGGGGAGGCAAGGGAAGAAACAGAGAAGGGACATCCTTAGTAAAGGTATAGAGTTAAGAAAGCATATGTGGGGGCAGCTAGGTGGCGCAGTGAAGAGAGCTCTGGCCTTGGAGTCAGGAGGACCTGAGTTCAAATCCAGCCTCAGACACTTAACATTTACTAGCTGTGTGACCCTGGGCAAGTCACTTAATCCCAGTCGCCTCACCAAAAAGCAAAAAAAAAAAAAAAAGCATATGTCATGTTTGGGGACAGCAAACAGTTCTGGTGAGAGTGGAGGTTTCTGTAATACAATGGAAAAAGATCAGGAATCTAAAGAAATGGAAAAATATATGAAATAATGCAGTGAAGAAAGCAGATACCAAAAAAAAAAAAGTAATTATTTAAATGGGTGATATACAAAGAGAGAAGGATTATAGAATCTTAGAAATCACCTAGTTGTATCCCCTCATTTTACAGATGGGGAAACCAAGGACCAGAAAAAGGGAGTGATTTTCCCAAAGTCACATAGTAAGTAGCAAAACTCAGATAGCCAACCTCGCCTTAGAACTCCAATTTCAATAATCCATCAACTACACTATATTTAAGGGGTTAATGGACAAAAAAGGTGGAAAGGACTAATAAGATGTTACAGGTTTTTAAAAGTTAAAAGTTAGTTGTAATGCAGGGGTGCATTGGAGCCAGTTTGTACCAGTTCTGGAAAGCCAGTTGTTAAGTTTTCAGTGTGAGCATTTACACCTCAGAAATTGGAACTGTTTTGTTGATTGCCTAGACTTTAGAGCATAATGCTGTAGAGAAAATGTTAATAATGCAGGGGAAACTTCAAAGTGTGTTCTCTCTACATCTTTTTTTTTTTTGGAGGCCAGTTGTTAAATATTTACCAGCACACCACCAGTTGTGAGTGTAAGTTTAATTGGTTTTGTTATTGTTGGAAATTCAGAGTAAATTCCTTGACAGAAGGGGAAGGAGTGCTAAAAGAATAGAAGGAAAAGAGAGAGAGAGAGAGAGAGAGAAAGAAAGAAAGAAAGAAAGGAAGGAAGGAAGGAAGGAAGGAAGGAAGGAAGGAAGGAAGGAAGGAAAGAAGGAAAGAAGGAAAGAAAGAAAGAAAAGAAAGAAAGAAAGAAAGAAAGAAAGAAAGAAAGAAAGAAAGAAAGAAAGAAAGAAAGAAAGAAAGAAAGAAAGAAAGAAAGAAAGAAAGAAAGAAAGAAAGAAAGAAAGGGTGGAAGGTTCATATTGGGAGGTTACAGAGATAAAGTAGGAAAGGTAGGCTGAAACCAGATCATGCCAGGGTAAGGAGTTTGCATTGTATTTAATTGGTAAGCAAAGAAGAGTCAATAAAGAATTTCTGGGGGAAAAAAATGTCCCTGCAATAGTCTCTGAAAAACTACCTTCTTTATGGGTGATTTCAACTGGCATTTCAATGTCCTGGTTACCAAGCTAGCCAGGGAGAGAGAGAAAATAGCTGGCTGACCTTTGCCGAAAACACAGCTCCTTCCCCTTCATCCCATTCCTAGTGTTGAAAGTTAGGTTGACTCAGTATCCCATTATTCCCAGCCCGGATCTTCAATTAGTGTTGGGGGAGGCTCTGGTGGGGAAGAAGACACCAAATCTGCAGTTTTTTGTACTATCTGCTCTTTGTCACCTGCAAATTGCTTGGGGAGGAACTGAGATGCAAGGCCTCAATCTCTTTTGCTAAGATGGTGCTATCTGGATTGTCTTTAAAAAATAATAATAATAATAATGAATAAATTTTTTAAAAAGATAAAAACTGTCCCTACCTTGAAGACAAGACTGATCTTTGGTGATCTGTCCATCAATGTGTTGCTATCTTGATGTACTTATAATAAACTCCTTTTAATTCTCACCATCCTGAGTTTTGCCTTGTTGATCAGGGTGAAAACCCCAAATGAAAAATGAAAATTTTCCTTTCAACACTAGGAATTACAGGATTTAAGAGCTGGCAAGGAAACTTAGGGATGAATCAGTCCAATGCTCTCATTTTACAGGTAATTCAATTCAGTTCAATAGACATTTATTGCTTACCATGTGCCAAGCACTGGGGATACAAAAAGAGGCAAAAGACAGTTTCTATGCTCAAAGAACCTATGGTCTACTGTAAAAACACTGAGATACCAACAGGTAGACTGACTTGCCCAAGGTTACATAGGCAGGTAAGCGGCAGAGTCAAAATCTGAAACAAGTCTTCTAACTGCAAATCACTGTCTTCACTAAACCACAAGCAAGACCCACATCAGAACAATGTTCTTTAAGGTTTCCCGGAGCTCATTTTTATAAGCTTCCCTGGTTCTGTTTTGTCCAGTCTTTAACATCAAGGGGGAAGTTCTGCCTTACATGTGAACTGTTACACTCTCTGCCTGCACCCCGCCCCGTTTTGTTCCCCTTACCTGTCCATCAGTGGAGGCTGAGAAACATTCTGTGCCTGTCTTCGACTGCAGCCAGAGGGCACCAAACACAGGATCCCTGTGGCTGAACTCAATTGTGGACAGCTCTGCCACTAGGTTGCCTTTCCTAGTATCCCAGCAGGCTGGAGGCAGGGTGGGGAGGAAAGAGGAGAGAAGAGAAGAGAGAAACAGGTTTAAGGAGGGGATGGATCTGGAGAGTAGAATTAGAGGCGACACAGGTCAGAAACTTACAAACGTTTCACTTAAGTCTCTGAGAAAGGTTGGATGTGTATGTAGGGAAGGTGGGGGGGGGGATTTTACATTTTTCTGCATTAATTTTCATAGATTATGAAGAGGTCCCACTGCCACGGTGGATAGAGAGCTGGCCTTCAAATCAGGAAGACGCAAGTCTTTCTTCCTTGCCCCCTGAAGCTGTGTGACCCTGAGACAAATCATTTAACCACTCCACGTCCCAACCAACTCTCAAAGACTTTAAGTGACAAATTACAGATGAGTTGTTATCTGCATTGCTTGAGGAAGCTTCCACATTGGGAGTTCCCCTACACCATTGAAATTACAGCTTTGAAAAAAAAAGGGAAAAGGACCTACTTGTACAAAAATATTTATAGCAGTTCTTTTTGTGGTGACAAAGAATTGGAAATTGAGGCGATGCCCATCAATTGGGGAATGACTGAACAAGTTGTGGTATATGAATGTAATGAAATACTATTGTGCTATAAGAAGTGATGAGCAGAATGCTCTCAGAAAAACCTGCAAAGACTTACATGAACTGATGCAAAATGAAGTGAGCAGAACCAGGAGGACACTATACACAGTAACAACAATATTGTGTGATGATTAATTGTAAATGACTTAGCTATTTTCAGCAAAACAACAATCCAAGACAATTCCAAAAGACTCATGATGAAAAATGCTGTCCACATCCAGAGAAACAATTGATAGAGTCTGAATGCAGATCGAAGCATACTATTTTCATTTTTTTTTAGTCTGTTTCTTCTTTCACAACATAACTAATATGGAAATATATTTTACATGATTGCACATATATAACCTATATCAAATTGTTTACTATTTTGGAGCAGGTGAGAGGTAAGGGAGAGATGGAGAAAATTTGGAACTCAAACTTTTTTTAAAAAAATAAATGTTAAGACTACTGTGGAAGTGTTTTGCATGACTACACCTGTATAACCTGTATTGAATTTCTTACCTTTTCAATGAGGGTGGGTGGGGAGGGAAGAAGGCAGAAAATTTGGAACCCAAAGTTTTGAAAACAAATGTTAAAAATTGTTTTCACATGCAACTGGGAAATATGATATACAGGAAAATAGAAGGGGAAAGGGATAAGAGAAGGGAGGGGGGCATATAGAAGGGAGGGTAGATTAGAGGAAGGGGTATTCAGAATGCCCACTGTCTTAGGGTGGGGGAAGGGATGAGATGGGGAGAAAATTTGGAATTCAAAATCTTGTGGAAATGAATATTGAAAACTAAAATAAATAAAATTTAAAAGTGCTTTATAAAAAATAAATGTTAACATTTGTCTTTACACATAATTGGAAAAAATTAAATAATATTAAAAAATTTTGAAAAAAAAAAGGAATTAATAGTCCTGAAACCCCCTCACTATCACCACCAAAATGTGTGTGTGGACACAGAGAGAGAGAGAGAAAGAGAGAGAGAAAGAGAGAGAGAGAGAGAGAGAGAGAGAGATCATTCATGAAAAGAGATCTCTGATCTAACCTTTACCTAAAGCATGAATCCCACCCTACATACCCATCAAATGGTCCTCTAGCCCTCACTTGATTGATAACCTTCTGTGTCAAGGAATATATTACTTTTTACAACAGTATATTCAATTTGTGAGCAGCTTTAAGCCACAGAATCATAGCTTTAGAGCTGGAAGGGGCCTTAAAAGCCACCAAGTTCAAACCCCTCATTTTACAGATGAATAAGTTGAGGTTTAGTAATAAATGGTGGTGTCAGGATTTGGATTCAGTGGGCAGTTGGGTGGCGCCATAGTGCAGAGTGCAGGGCCTGGAAATCTGTAACACTCATCTTCCTGAGTTCAAATCTGGTCTCAGACACTTCCTGAATTCTTCTAGTCCTATATAACTATGGCTTTTCCTCAGGGAAGATGAGGCTTGCCCAGCCCAAAGTTCTAGCTCTAGCAAGTCCTGCTTTGATGTAGGTTATATATGTGCAATAATGCAAAACACATTTCCAGGTGACTGGGAAAGGCACTTAACCCTGTTTGTCTCTGTTTCCTCATCTGTAAAATGAGCTGGAGAAGAAAATGACAAACCACTTCAGTATCTTTGCCAAGAAAACCCCAAATGGAGTCATGAAGGGCTGGATATGCCTGGACACGACTGAAATGACTAAACAACAGTAATTTCTGACTCCAGATCCAAAGTTCTTTACACTTTACCATTCTGCCTCTCAAAAGTTCTTGAAATCAGAGTGTGCCAATTCTGCCTTGCTGTGATGTACAACTCTCGGTCCTGGTTCTGAGAGAAATCATTATTTTCTATTATATTAATATATTAAAGCAGGATTGAGGTGTTTTCGTTTTATTTCCTCATTCAGGGGCCAACCTCTGTAAGTCAGTCAATCAGTCTCTGAAGGACATTGCTGATAGATGAGACTGCCCTCCTCTGGGTAGATGCTCTGCAATCTTGGGTAGGACCCCACCCAACTAGAAGACCTTACAGACAGAATCTAATCTAGGTGAATTCTTGCGCTTAGGAAATAAGCCCCAGTCTTTGGAACCCTCCATTAGAATTTAGGGTGACCCAGCTTATGAAGGAGAAAACCAACCAGAGAGGTCTGGGTAGAGATGGATTCCTTTGTCCAGATTGCTGGTGGCAGCTGAGTCTCATGATCAAGTCAGTTCTCAGCAGAAGAGCTAAAGACTTTTAGCCCACCTCCTCATTAATATGCCCACCTCCTCATTAATTTCTCGCCAATCAAGGTTGGTTTTCACTTGTCAGGTGCACTTCCTTTTCCAAAGGTATTTAAGCATTCAGTGATCTCCATAGTTTTGTCTTTGGTTACATCAATTTATTGATTATTTACTAGCCTAATTAATAAATTGATTATTAATTACCCAGAAACTCTGTCTCTCAGACTTTTCATTCTTCTTATACCTTTGACCTCAAAGAGAACAAATTTAGTTCTCTTTTTCATATGTAACAGGGTCATGGAACAGGCTCATATTTTTCTTCATGGTGGGTTGTGTAGGGTATGTACAATTATTTTTTGTCTGCTTCCAATATGTCATGTGAAGTTTTCTTTTCTTTTTTCTTTTCTTTTTTTTTTTTTGGCCCAGGGGACGGGGTGGAGGTGGGCACCTACTTCCAGACATGCGGAGGGTCTTGCACTGCGTGATGATGAAGAATCCCCTCACTGGCAAACTGGAGAAGCTAATGACTCAGAAGACCTTTTAAAAAGAGAATATGATGGGCAGCTAAGTGGCGCAGTGGATAGAGCACCAGCTCTGGAGTCAGGAGGACCTGAGTTCAAATCTGACCCCAGATACATAACATTTACTAGCTGTGTGACTCTGTGCAAGTCACTTAACCCCAATTGCATCACAAAAAAAAAGAAAAAGAGAGAGAGAGAGAATATGGCCCCAGGCTGGGGTGTCTCAGTTCTTCTCTCTAAATAATAAGATGTGACTCCAGAAAGATGTGAGGAAGGGCAGGATGCTTCTCTATCTTGGTGGAATGGTGATTTTTTCCCTTGTGGCAGCTAGGGCTACAGGGCAACTTTATGTAGGCTCCTGCCTTTCCTCTGTGTATTTCTTCTTTCCTGATCTTAAGAGAACAAGTTTTCTGAGATGAGAAGTGTCCAGGGGATCTTATGAGTTTCCAAAGGTTTGTGGCGGCAGCATGGTCCATCAAAACAGCAATAGCAGAAGTATCTGCTGACATGGCGGCTGGGCCATCCATTGGAACAGTGGTGGCTGACAACAGGGGAAGTTTCTGCATCATAGAGTTGGTCCACTGCCAAGAGAGGGGCCAAGCAAAGAAGTGCCAGGAGCAATTGAATGGTGAAGATGCCCAGTGAAATGTGAAATGTCTAATTGGAAGTATTGCACAACTGCTTTATGTTCTGATAAGGCTCAAACCATTAGCCTCCCAATGGATTGTAACCATAGTTCTAAGTTCAGTTACTGAATGCTTTTCTAATCGTTCTGTTAATGCCCTCTGTGATTCTTTTATGCTTAACATTTCTCTCTGTGCAGAAGTAACCCTTCTCATTCCCTATCAATAGTGTGCATTGAATGCCTCTTTTCCTATTCCCCCTATTCTCGAGACAAAAAGTAACATTGTCCTTGGGATGCCAAGGTTGGGGTTTAATGAGCCAAGAGTGAAAATAAAGGGAGCCTAATTCCCCTAACTGGAGGTCAGACTACCCCTAGCAATGGACTGGTCCACACCTAAATGCCTGAGCTTAGGACTGAAAGGAGTGCAGATCCCAGCACCACCCCCACCCTCCACTTTGAGCTTCAGAATATCTATGCTAATTGTAAGAACCCTTCAGTATTTAGTGACAGCTATTCTATATCTCTGCAAAATCTCTTCTCCTAGCTAAACATTCTACTTCCCTCAATATCTTGGTCACAATCCTTTGGACATGTTCCACCTTATCTGTGCTCTTGTTACAGTATGGACCCAGAACTGGTCACCATACTTCAGATAATACTAGACTAGGGCAGGGTACAAGTTGATTGCCATCTCCCTCATTCTGAACACTATGCTTTCATTTATGCGGCCTATGGGAAAATTAGCATTTTCCTCTTCTGTCGTGTCACTCAAATTGAGCTGGCAGTTTACTGAGTTGCCCAGATCCTTTTCACATGAATTCATGTTGAGACATGTCTGCTGTATTTGTGGAGTTGACTTTTCTTTTTTTAAACCAAGCATCCTAGTTTTGTTCCAGCTTATTGGGATATTTTGGGATTCTAATTCTGGCGTACCAGCTAGCTCTCCAAGCTTTCCACAATCTTCAAGTACGCCAGCTACTCAGATACTTACTAGCTGTGTGACCCTGACCAAGTCACACAAACCGTGTTTGCCTCAGTTTCCTCATCTGTAAAATGAGCTGGAGAAAGAAATGACAAATCACCCCAATATCTTTGCCAAGATATTGACCCCCAAATGAGGTCACAAAGAGTCAGACATGACTGAAAAAAAAAAACAACTGAACATGCCAGTTACATGTCTAACTCAGGTGGCATAGTAGACAGAGGAGTAGATTTGGAGTCAGGAAGGCCTTAGTTCAAATCCTGCCTCAGATATTTACTAGTCACAAGCCCACTCAGTCTGTTTCCAAATCTGTAAAATTAGGATAATAATAGCACCTACCTTACAGGGATGTTGTGAGGATCAGATGAGATAACATAAATAGAAAGAGCTTTGCAAACCTTAAAGTGCTAAATGTGTTAGTTATTTAAGTCACTGATAGAAGATTGTTTAGGATGGAGCCATGAATAAGAATCCACTAGACAATGCACTAGAGAGTTATGGTAGATTCCCTGCTCCACCATCGGCTGTTTAAGGAAGGTGAGGGGTTTCATGGTGTTAATTGAATGAGCACTGGGGTGGGAGTTAGACACTTGGCATGGCACAATGGGTCGAGAGTCAGGATCTCAGTTTGAAATTCGGCTCTACTACTTACTAAGTGACCATGGCAAATTCACAACCATCTCTTGGTCTCAATTTCCTCTTTGTAAAATTAGGGAGTTGGATTAAATGACCTTTACTGTAGTGTCCATCTGTAAATCTGGATCTTTTACTAATAAGCTGTATGACCTTAGTGAATTAACCAGCCTCTCTAAGCCTGAGTTTCCTCCTCTTTAAAATGAGGGGATTTGTACAAGATACTTATTGTCCTTTCCAGGTCCAACATATAATTGTTCTGTGTCATCTTCTTTTCTTCTTCAGAGCAGAACTGTATTCAGAACAATACAAGGAAATTATTTCTTTACATTCCTCTTTGAAAGTGTTTGGAGAAGCAGGCTCCATGATTTCTTTTGGTAAGATTCAGTGCCTTAGAACCCTAACAAGAAATTCTCTTTAATGGATAATAATAGCCTATGATAGGAGCGGCTAGGTGCAGCAATGGATAGAGCAGAGGTCCTGGAGTCAGCAGGACCTGAGTTCAAATGTGACCTCAGACACTTGACACTTAGTAGCTACATAGATCCTAGGCAAGTCACTTAACCCCAACTGCCTCACAAAAGCAGCAATAATAATAGCCTATGGTTATATAAAGCTTGCACTTTCCTCCCTTGGACACATTGTAAGCTGTTGCTTCTCCTTTCGAAGAGGACCAATGACATCACAGAGTGGTCTTGACTTCATGCATGAATTGATTTAAGTGAGGCAGAGTTATTCAAAGTCAGTCTCATTCTCTCTTTTAGAGTCCTCAAAGTTCAGTGGCAAGACAAAAGTCAGGACTACTGGCCCAGGATGCAGTGGATCACCTTGGCATCTTCATTATCTGACCAAACTTTAAGCACTTCTCTAACTTAAAATCTTGGGGAATTAAGAAATTAAAAGGCTTGTTCATGGCTAGTGTCAGAAGTGGGATTTGAATTCAGTTCTTCCTAACTCAAAATCCAGCAATCTATCTATGACACATATTATTACCCATTTTTTTTTTAAGTTAGACAAGTATACAGAGAGGTTAATTAACCTGTCTACAATTACAAAGC